>NC_043021.1:26266776-26286776 GCF_006345805.1 Octopus sinensis
AATGAATGTTTTAGATAGAGGTGTTTGAGGATTGAACCCAGTATTCTGCTTACGAATGGCTATTTTGATTATATCTACTTACAATATTAAACTTGCTTCTCTTAGTTCTTCATTGGTGTTTCTTTAAAGTTATGATTTAGGAGACAAACAGAAGCTTCTTTCAGCACAAACATTGCAGTTTTGGTAATGTGTAGGAACAAGAAAAGAAAAAACCACTGGAGATGGGTCATGGTTGGAATGGGAATCAAAAATGTTGGAACTTCTTCGGTTCTGGTAGCATAAGATTGCTTCTACATAGTGTCACTAATTTTGGAAGAATTTCTCTTGACTAATTCTGTAATAAATAAGGCAAATGACTGAGATAGAAAGTACAATTCAGGCTGAATTGCTCCAAAATGTTTTGTTAGGAATATTTTTGGAGGACATTGATTTCTTGGATCAGCTCAAGACCACATATTTCAGAGAACAGCATTATTATTGTGTTTGTTCCTGCTACTTAATTTATTGGTCATAAAGTGATGAAAGACAAAAATTGATCATTCAACTGTAGTAGGATGAAAGAGAGAATCTGTTAAACATTTAGTCCTGTTGCATTCTGTTTTGGCCATTCTACTGATGTGCTGTCCCCTCTCTGCCTTTCCCATTCCTACAAATTTGCCCCTATTCACCACCCACAGCTAGTTGCTCTCTTGTCACTTCTGCTAACTTATCTCTCTTCCTCTCATCAACCAAATTGTTGCCAACATTCTTAGGTATTCTTGCCCTAACCTCTGTAAGCTAGTTTCTCCCCGGAACATCAATCCCTTGGAATTCCTTCCTAGCATTTTTTCTTTTTTTTTTTCTGCACTCATTAGTTGTTCCAAGATGAAGTTAACATTGTCAATCTCCCCTACAAGGGCCAATTGGAAGATCTCCTTTCTCAAGAATTTAAAATAAAATTTAAACAATGAGATGTATTTGATAACCAGGGTTCAGCAGCAATTAAAATTAGTATTGAGCTTTTTAGTTGCAATTTCCATTTGAAGTCAACAATTTCTAATATCTAAATGAAGGTAAAAAAATACACATAAATTGACAGATGGTGATGGTGATGATGGCAACAACAGGTAGAAACCAGCAAATTTGATGGGTGAAGCTTAGTCAATACAATTAGCTTCAGTACTTGACTGGTGCATTTAGTGACCCCGGTGGGATGAAAGGCAGTGTTGGCCTCAACAACATTTGAACTTGGAATATAAAGAACCAAAAACTAAATACCAGAAATCATTTAGCCCGGTGCTCTAATGATTCTGCAATAATAATGTCTAACAAGGATTTAAAGCCAGAAATTTGGTGATGGTGGTGGCCAGTAAATGAGATGAAAGCAAAGTAAACTTTGGTATGGTTTGAAATCAGGAAATAGAAGAATAAATGCAAGGACAGTACTATTGCCACCATTCCACTAGCTTTGTAATAATACTACTACAAACTGATTGACTATATAAGGAGTGAATAAAGAAGAACTGGGCAGCATGAGAGGCTGTCTGACTGTGAATGTAGTGTGGCTGGCAGGAGTGTTGTATGGCTGCAAACAGTAAATGGAGGGACTAACAGAAAAATAACTCTATCACAATTCCACTCTCTACATATTGAAATTGGATTTTTTCCAGATGCTGTGAGTAATCCAAGAAATGTCCTCGGTTTCCTCTCACTTCTCTGACATGTCTTTTATTTCCTTACACTTTTTATTTATCAGTTGTGTCTGTTTGTCCATTCCAGGAACGCTTTATAGTTACACTTCATTTGCAAATTTCTTTTACAGAAAGTTATTGTCCAGATACTTCGTAAGGAGCTTGTAAACAAACAACAAACTTCTAACCAAGCATCAAGCCTTAATACAAATGCCTCCCAGCAGGTAAGTTCCATCACTGCTTATATACGAAACCTTTGTTTTTGTTTACCAACATCACACTAATTCAGCTTGTAATAGCACCTGAAGAAGACGTAATAGTGTATGTGTGTGAGTGTCTGTATGTGTTTGTGTGTATGTGTTCGTATCATCACTGTTTTACTGTCCACTATTCCATGCTTGCCTTGATCACACAGAATTCATTGTGGCAGTTTTTCTACAGCTGGATTCCTTTCCTGTCACAAACCCTTATCTGTTTCCAAGTAAGCTTGTATTTCCCCATGGCCAGACATATGTTCTTCACAGAAGACTGGGAACTAACAACATTGCTTGTATGATGGTCATGCTTATTTAGACCCATCACGTGATGTCAAAACAAGAACAGACACACACACACATGTCTACAGCCGTCCTCTTGCCTCCAGGGAAGCAGACCGCCTTTTCCCTAATGACATGTCAGTTGTAGAGAATCCTTCATTCTTGAGATTATTTTCTCTCTCATTTGGAGATGGTTGCAATTAGCACCTGGCAGTAGATGTCATCAGTACAGCTGTTGCCCTACATTGACGCCAGCTGACATCACTACTAGAAAACTGGTACCATTTGTTTCCAATCTTCCATGAAAACCTGTCAACACCCTGGGAGGAAATATAATCTTACATGCAAACAGGTAATGATTGGTGTTAGAAGTGGCATCTAGCCATATAAAATTTACTTCAACATATACTGTCTGACCCATGCAAAAGCAGATGTTAAGAAACCAAACGGAGCATCATTTAAAACTAAAACAAGACTCAAACTCTGTAAAATATCTAATTTGACCATTTTGCTGTTTCTGCCAACTTGTGACTCTTTTTAAGCATAAAATGATATTATTAATCTTGGGGCTTTTTTTTTTTTAGTCTTTTTTGTTTTTCACTGGTTATTTTTACTCTACTTTCTTCTCTTTCTAGCAACAACATCAAGCTCAAACCCAGCAACAAGTCCATCTACAAAAACAGCAGCCACAGACACACTCGCCTCAACAAGTGCATGCTGTACCACAACAAATGCATGTCTCCCAACCGCAATCAAATTCAGTGCAACGGCAGCAGTCACAGTCACCTATGCAGCAGCCCCCACACACGGTGCAACGGCAGTCGCCCTCCCCTCAGAGGCAGACACACACCACTGTGCAACAACAATCACAGTCACCACAGAGACAGCTCCAGTCGCACCCGGTGCAACTGCCATCCCAGTCGCCACAGCAACTGCCATGCCAGTCTCCCCAGCAGCCACAGTCCCCACATCAACACATACACATTGTACAGCAATCACAACCCCCCTCTCAGCAACAATTGCAACCAATGCAACAAGTATCACAGCATTCACATTCCCATCCTCAGCCAGCCACATCGCCCCAACAGGCACCAACAGCAGTTGTAGCGACCACCCAGCCTGCTGCTGCTGCTGCTCCCCTTCAATCAGCTGACTTTATTAAGAAAAATGACAATGTGAAATGTCCCAGTATATTGAACACCCCCCACAGTAGAGTTAGCAGTCCGACTGTGAATAACTCAGTCTCCTCTCGGAGTACATCCCCTCCTATTCGAGTACCACAGTACACCATCAGCAAAACTCTTTTACAGGTAACTTGTCTCATTTTTTTTTGTTTTATTTGTTTTGTTTTTCTTCTCTTTCAACATAAAATAGATTTCCAATACATTTTTGTATCATTCAATACATTATCATTATTATTTTTGTTTTATTCAGCTGAGACCTACTCAGCCTTTTTATTCCTCAGGGGCCTATAAAATAAACTGCCAGTCAAGTACTGGGGTCAATGCAATAGATGCTTTCATGAAAAATTCTGGCCTCGTTAGCTAAATGAGAAATCATTATTGAGAATAATGAGCAGTAGAATTATTGGCGCATTGGAAAGAAATGATTTGCGGCATTTGTTGTGGCTCTTTATGTTCTGAGTTCAAATCCCACTCATTTTAAGGCAGAGGTTGATAAAATTAAGAACCTGTCAAGTACTGGAGTTGATGCTATCGTCTGACCTCTCCCCTAAAAATTGCTGGCCTTGTGTCTAAATCAAACACCATTATTATTTGTTAAGGCAGCAAGCTAGCAGGATTGTTACCAGACAAAATACTTAACAGCATTTTTTGTCAGCTTTACATTCTGAGTTCAAATTCCACCATGGATGATTTTGCTCTCATCTTTTCGGGGTCAGTAAAATAAGTATCAGTTGAACCCAGGGGTTAGTGTAATTAACTTTGTCTCCCCCCCCCCTTCCCCTCATAATGGAAAGCATTATTATCTTTGTTTCTCCAAACTCACAATGGTTGTCTTCCACCAAAATTTTGTTATTTGAAATTCCAAACACCAGTATAAAAACAATGTTTATTTTTGATAAATTCTTCATTATTTTCAAAATGAATTGCCACAAAAGCATAATTCTGTTTCAACAGAATTATGGTAACAAAACAGTTGAAGAGACTCTGTCCTAACCTATATCAACCCTTTTCTAAAATGCAAACATCTGTAGGGCTGAAGCATTATTATTGGTTTTAGCAAGCAGTAATAATCAATATTGACCTGACCATGATGTTGTGGAAGTAGATTTTCTCAACAGCAGGATTGAACTCTGCAGCACAACTTAACAATTCCACAACACTGTTACTGCATACAGAGTGGTGAATTGTACCTGAAACGAAAGATGCTTAGAGATAAGCAGGGTTTGATCTTTGAGAGTTGATTAGCCATAGCTATTGGCATAACCCAGTTAGGGTGATGACAGAGCATGAGCCACCAGTTCTTTCTCTTTGTCTGTTACCGAACAACAGAATTGAACTCAGGCTCCAGACACTACAACCTCTATTAAAAAGTAATATAAAACACAGAAACAGCATAATGCCACACTAGATGTTTTAGTGTTTGAGTTTTGTTCCAGTATTTAGTTAAAATGGTGCTTTGTTGAAAGTGTCCAGCAGTGAGGAAGGGGTCCTTGCTTCAAATACAGGTTGGTAGTAATAAGGACGGGCTACTTGAATAGCTTTAGATGATGAAGCTTGATTCGAGAGAGTAAACACTTGTTGTATTGAAGACACAGACTCATATTGGATGTTGATTGTGTGGTGAGGATGAGGTCTAGCAATTAACGGAATAGTATTTTGATTTGGTTATGAATTCTGGTGAGATAGTTCACCATTCCACACTTGCAAAGTCACTTGTATTTACTTTACAGTGAAACGTAGAATGTAGAATGCAACTTTAACAAATAACAACAATATTGTACATGAAAACAGGGTGGGGGGGGGGAAGAGAGGGTCAGACAGAACAGCAGCTTGTTCTGCAAGAGTCAAGTTTGCCTTTCGTCTCTGATGACTGATTATAATGATTCCAGTCCATTGACTGGAGTCATTATAATCAACTGTTTATGGCACTGTGTCTGTTTCCAAAGTCAATATTACATTGAGACAAATTTAACTCTTATAATATCAAACCATCTGAGACAACTCTTGTTTCTGTAACACAAACTTCCTGTTTTAAAATGATATTAACTGAAGCCTGCCATCAAAATTTCATGTCAATTTTATGTTCCAGATACCAGTTGACGAAAGTAGTTTACTAAATTATTATTTTTAAAACTAATCAAATCAAAAGTAGTGTATTTCTATAGAAATACTATGAGTACAATAATCTCCAACTCTGTAAAGACAAAGTTTCATAGCTACTACATCTTGTATTGTCCAAACTACATCTCGGACATTTAGTTCTTAGCAATTGTGTATAATATTGCTAGACTTGATTTTTCTCTTCAAAATAAGGAAATTAAGCAGCGAGTTGGCAGAAACGTTAGCACACTGGGCAAAATGCTTAGCAATATTTCGTCTGTCTTTACATTCTGAGTTCAAATTCCACCGAGGTTGACTTTGCCTTACATCCTTTAGGGGTCGATAAATTCAGTACCAGTTGCATATTGGGGTTGATCTAATCGACTGGTGTGCCCCACCTCCAAAAATTTCAGGCCTTGTGCCTAGAGTGGAAAAAAAAAAAGGAAATAATTCAGCATTCAAAGGTCAACACTGCTGACCTTTGAAACTCAGGTTCAACGTACATTCGAGTACTGCTCACCCATAAACAAATATCTCTGACGAAGCTACATCGTTTGATAAATAAAAATATTTACTTAATAGTGTCACACTACAACCACCACTCCACAAATACACTGTTTCCTCCCCGTCTCTCTTCTACTTCTAATGACTTCTCTTTTAAACTAACAGACTGCATCCTACCTCTACCCAAGTCCATGGACACTTGTTATCCTTACTTTGTCTCAACTCTATTCAAAACCCACCCCCACCACCTACGAAACCCTTTGCTCAGTCCTTTCTACCTAGAATCACAGAGTTTTCAAACTTACACACTAACTCCATTTCTTCCTCAAGCATCAACCAGAAGGCACTTCGTTGGTTGTGACACTGAATGTTCCAGTTGATCTGGTCAGTGGAACAGCCAGCTGCTCGTGAAATTAACATGCAGTGGCTGAGTACTCCACAGACACCTGTGTACCCTTAATGTAGTTCCCAGGGAGATTCAGCATGACACAGAATGTGACATAGCTGGCCCCTTTGAAATACAAGTACAACTCATTTTTGCCAGCTGAGTGGACTGGAGCAACGTGAAATAAAGTGCCTTGCTCAAGGACACATCACATTGCCAGGAATCAAACTTTCGATCCAACAGTTGTGAGTTGACCACATAACCTTTCTACCTTCACAGCATCAATTAACTTGCAAGATGAATATCAACCACATCAATCTCACTTGTGTGGGAGAGCTTGTTATGGTCATGAGATCTGCCCCTCCTCTTTCCCTTACATAATATATCTACACACACACACATACATATTGGCATTAGGAAGGGCATCCAGCTATAGAAGCCATAATCAAATCAGACATTAAAGCCTGGTGCAATCTTCTGACTTGCCACTTCCTGTCCATTCTATGCCAGAATGCAAAACAGATGTTAAATGATGGTGATGGTGGTGGTCTGGTGATGATGATGATGATCATTTATCATCTGTGCTCCATACAGACATGGATTGGTCAGTTAGTGAGCCAGAGGACTCACCAAGTTCCAATGTCTGCTTTGGCGTGGTTTCTACAGCTGGATGCCCTTCCTAATGCCAACCATTTCACAGGATGTACTGGGTAGTTTTTACATGGTACCAACAGTAAAGAGGTAACCAAATAACCCCTAAGACAAAATCCCTCAACTGTGGAGGAAGTAGTGCTGAGGGAGGTGGCTTTTTGCTGGATAGGGTGACAGGAACAGGTTATCTTGCTGTAGGGGAGACATATGGTTACCCCAATTGGAATAGGGAGAGGAAGAGGATGGTGAAGATGTATCTGGGCTTAACTTCAAGTTTAGGAAGGGGAATGAAGAGAAATGGTGTGGGAGTGTAAAGGGCAAGGGGCAGATGGATAAGGGGAGGTGGTGGTGAACATGGATGGAGACAAGGTCAATCTTTAATATCTGTTGGAGGGGAAGATGGAGGAAGTAGGTGGGGTCTGGGTGGTAAAAGGTGGCAGTAAGATGGTGCGAAGTGGGAGGGGCAGGTGTGCAAGAGAGAGGCACAGTGGTTGGGGGTGAAGTCAGAGGTACATAAGGGTGAAAATGGTGGGAGATGGACAGAAGCAATAAGGGGAGGGCTGCTGCTGTACAGAGGAAAGGGAGCTGAAGGAAGCATACAGCAGAATACAAAGGTAAGGGATTTTACCAAGAGTGCATATAGAAGGACGTGGTCTCCTAATTAGATCAGGTGAGTGGGTATTTCAGTAATTAGAAGTGTGATAAACAGGTGGGTGTCGAGACGATGAGTAGTGGGGTGGATGATAGCTAAAAGAGTTGTGGGTTCATCAGGGATGGATTAGGTGTATAGACAATGGATTGTTGGGATGGGAGGGAAGGCAGGTTCATCCAGATCAGCTTGGGTGCAGGGGTATAGACGTAGGCAACACATTTTTGCTTAGGTGGACATGTCTTCTCAAGCACAGCAAACCGCCTATCATCCCTATCCTTTGTCACCTCCTTTGTGAAACTTAACATCTGCAGATCATGCTTTACCACTACATCCATGTTTTCCTGGGTCTCCTTCCTCGCGTTCCTTCCACATTTAGTGATCACTACTTGTTTATGTGGCTGTCCTCATCTATACACATCGTCTCATGGCCATACCTGTGCTGGCTTCTCTCTTGCACACTCTGATGCCTCTTTAGCCTAATTTTTATCTCAACTCATTCACATTTTTTCATACAAGTACACTGGCATTGCACATTCAGCAGAGCATGCTAGCTTCATTTCTTTCAAGCTTTCACGTGGCCCCTGCATTCACAGACCGTCTTTGTCCACAAGCATCATACACTCTGCCTTTCACTCTACTTCTAACAAAAGTAGCTTGCATAGGATATGCGCACAAACATGTGCACATACACACATTTCACTGTGTTGATCAGACTTGGATGTTGTTAAACACTGCTGGTCACAATACACTTCCTTACATTTGTTGTAGCTTTCAAATGATGCCACCCAGCTGGCTAAGTAGGCAGGCCAACATTATTTCCCGTTTGTGGACTGGAGCAACATGGAATGAAGTGTTTTGCTCAAGAATACAATGCACTGTTAGTCTGGGAATCAAAACCACAATGTTGCAATCATTAGTGTAATGCCCTAACCACTCAGCCTCAGCCCTTTGTGTGTGATGCAGTCCTAAATTCAGTTGTATTATAACAACAACAATTATTTTTCACATACACACATCCCAAGAAATAATTTGTATGAATAGAAAATAGTAACTTGAAGAATTTCTCCAGTTCGTACCAGATGTATCATCAGGTTGATGAAAGGCAGAGCTGGCCCTGGTGGATAATCATTTCAGAATTCAGGGGGCAGCTGAAGATTTTAACACTACCATTTTTGGTATTCCACTGCCTTCACAATACTTGCATGATTTCATTGGCAAATATTTAGCATATACACATACGGTAGTTCTATCAAAAGTAAAAAGTAAGATTTTGTTTTCTGATTAAACAACTATTTTTGAGCCATACTGTGTTGGCCCAGATGTGACACTTAACAAAATGGACAGGTCTCTAAATTGGCCTCTGTTCACAATTATAGATCAATGTTTAACACCAATCGTGTTTTATGCTTTGCTTCTCTTCAGGTGTGAAACAGTTACCATGTCATACTGCAATGCGGTTGCTTAATATATTGTCAACCTCTGCACTAGTCCCTAATCTACCGTAATAAACTCCCTCTATGTTTGTTACAAATGTTTATTATGTAGTCATGCCGTTTGATATGAAGTGAGAAACTTGCTTAACCAATGTGAAGTTGTTATGACTTGGAATCAAATCCTAGTTGCTTATTCAGTCTGCAACCCACAAGACACCTTCCACTGCTTATTTTCATGTTCATATCTTCGTTAAACATGAAGCTTTTGCAGACAGTTAAATGGAAAGCTCTGACTTTTGTGATTTTCTCAATAGTTTAAACAATGTAAATAAAGTAACTTGAATCCAGTGCTGTAGGCTTCACTGTCTGAGATCTTTGCATCTCTTTTGTACTCTCCACATTCTCTTTATTGGCTGAGTGAGGATATTATCAAGTGAATTAATCCTCATTTATTATTGTTCTTTAAACCATTGGATAGACTAAGCTGTGTTGACTCCTGCTTAATTTGGAATTCAAAATATCCATCTCCATAAAGTATGGTTGTCTCACTGGAATGAAACTAAATATATTAAGGAATTTAGTTAGACTCTACCCCTTTATTAATGCCTAGTGTAATGATGTTTACTCATTCAAGTTCAAGGCCCAAAACATATGTTGCTGACGAGTGAGATTATCCCTATTCTCTTCTTAAATGCTTTAGCATCAAACACAGAATGAAAGATGTTCAAATGAGAATTAAAGTCACATTCCAAGAATCTACAGTTGACAGTTATTTTATTTCAACTCTTTTATCTCTCATTACACTAATGCTACGTATAATAATGATTTCTTACACTAAGCTCGTGGCCAAGTTTTGAGTAACAGCTATCATATAATGAGTTATTGGCTTTGTACTTAATGAAAGAAATTGGTGGGTTTTGCACTTATGTTGAGTCTACTTCTGCCACTCACCTCTCGCTTGGATTCACTTCTCTGTAGTCATTTGCTTTACTGACCTCAATGCTTACAACCTTTCCTGGTCTTCTCTCTCATCCTGTATTAATGCCACCAGTGCAGATGCTGAAACTTTTGCTGTTTCCATCTCCTTAAATGAATTAATTTTACCTCTAAACACAGCCACTCTGAAATATCTTTGATCTCTTCTCACTTCCAAACTTAACCTCTACTAAATCCTCAGAATCTTTGCTTCTATCGGATCTTCTAACTACTGCCTTAGCTCAGCTATCCAACCATACAGCCATATACTATGCAATGCTCTCACCTGTTGGACCCTTTGTTGCTTCAAGTCAGCTGATTGGTTGGCACTTCACTGATTTTATTTACCTGTCTTCCCTGGTAGCACATGTAGTTCATCCCTGACCTTTCAGAAATAGCAAAGTAGGCATCTGTCTACAGCCTACACACTCGGGCAAAACTCTTGCCCATCACTCCTTAAAAAATGGTTCATGTTATACTACAGCAGTTCCAGTAAAAATCATCCACTTCAACAAACTGGACACCTTTTGCCGAGCATCAAAACTCCTTGCAAGACCATTATCCAAAACAGAAACGATGCCTTCACTCATTGTACAGCTTACAAAGTCTTCTACTTCCCAAACTGTAGCTGATCCTTTTGATCCCTTACAAAATCTTTCTTCCACCCACCATTCACCTACGATGTTTCTATCAGCTTTACCCCTTCAGAGAAAGCCTTCACATTTCTTGTCCACTTTACCTTCAACTCCACATTGCCTACACTAAGTAAATCTCCTTGAAGCTTTACCAAGCTTGTTTCTCTCTACAGTTATGCCAAATACAAAAACTCTTTTGGCCATTTCAGACCATGAAGTCCACCAGCTTGGACTATGAACCTTCCATTATTCTCAAACAATGTGCCATAGAGCTAGTCCCTAACCCACACAAGTGTCTACCCTAAACTTTGAAAATATAACAGTGTGTCCCATTTTCAAAAACACTCCTTTCTGATATTGCTGAGGTGTTGTACTTCTTGGAAACTCCTGTCCCCCTGACTAACAACATCTCAAAGGTGATGGAGAGAATCATTAACAGCTACATTCTTTAATGTCTGTCTCCTTTTTTTTTTTGCCCTTTTAATCACTATTAGTATGGCCTTTATAAAGCCACAGCTACCAAGGAACTATTTGTCAATCACTCACCAGTAGGTCCTTGTCCTCAAAAAATTTGGTCCAAATATTATTGTTGCACTTGACACCAGCAACATTCAACAGTATCTGGTATGTGAATCCCTAGGCCCAAAACTGCCTACCCCTGGGCCCCCTTCGTCTCACGGATTGGAAGGTTCCTGTTTGGTGACACCATTGCAATGAGCACTGATAGACCTCACTGACCCATACTCCATCATCTCTAGTATGTTACACTCTTCTTCCTCTCACCTCCACCAATGCCCATTTCAACTTAGATGATGCCACCCTTCAGTCCTCCCTACCCTTCCGTCTCCCAACATCATCCACATTCAACCTAGACACCTCTCATGAAACCTGCACTGACTTCACGAACAGAGAGGAGGGTTGTTCCCATCTCATCTCCATCAATAGCACCAAAGGTATAGCCATGAGCAACATGCCACTGGAACCTTCAAATGCTGGGCCTCAGTCACATGCAGGGTCTCCCCCTGCATGTTCTCAACATAGTAAACATTGGATCAAAGACTGACCTTTCTCTCTAGGTCCAGAAAATATTTCAGCTCCCAGCAACTATTAACCCTTTACAAAGCTAAATGAGACCTTTGACGGAATATTGCACATTTGTGACAGTACTGCTGTTATGCATGCTGGTATCCTAGACTCTATCTCCCAGAAGCCACCCTAAATACAGGCATCAAGTCAGACTCCGACCTATGGCCCACTGACATGTCTAATGTTCCTCACAAGAAGAACGTTAGCCATGTCAAGACAGCTTGCTATGGTCATAAGCACAAACCCTTTCTCTAGCCATAACCAATAAGATAAATGTGTGTGTGTGTCTGTGTTGAACAAAACTATGACAAGATGGTCGTGGTTGGAATACCTTTGATCATACATCTGCTCCATCAGAACTTTTTAGGGACAACTATAATATATCTTTTATTGAAACTCCCAAAAGCACATGAAAGGCAAAAATGCAGCATTGTTGGGGGTATAAACTGAGAATGTAGAGGATCATTTAGTCCAGTAATTTATAATTTCTCCAACTCGTTGCCTTATAATCAGGTCCAGACTAATTATCATAGAACTGGGGTATAGTTGACTGAATGAATTTCAGTATATTACTCAGACCTGGCCGGGTGGTTAAGAAGTTTGTTTCACTACCACATTGTTTTGAGTACAGTCCTATCTTGAGTCTTCTACTATAGCCCTGGGTGGTGAGGAGAGGATGGCAACGGGTAGTGTCAGAGCTATGCCATCGGGAACTTCGGTTCCTGGTAGGGCCACCCAAGGCGGATTGGTTTGACACCGAGTGGTATTAGGGCCACAACCCAGCAGACAGGGCTCTGGTGAAAATTTTCGGAGCGTCTGTTCCAGCAACCGGCAGCTCCTCAGTCGTTCTGTCCCTGCGTCTGCAGACAATCTGCAGCAAACAGGATGTCTCTACCTGCGGGATTGTTGGGGACCACTTGTGAAATCCACATATTCCCACGAAACTTCTTCCATCTGCCATGGTTCGAGATGCCTCGAGGGTGGCAGAAGAAGCCGACTCAACCCAAGCAGGGTGAATGTCACCACAAGTACAAGTAAATAAGTACCTAGGCAGACCAAGCCTTTGTGAGTGGATCTGGTAGGCAGAAACTGAAAGAAGCCTGACATGTTTGTGTGAGTTCATGCTTCCCTCATCTTCATATGCCTTTGCTTGCTGGTTGTAAACAAAGACTTCATTGGCTGCCATTTGCTTTCCAGTTCCTCCATGGAAACATGTCTTGGTTGTTTGTTGTTCAATACATTTGGAAGTTATTCCCTCGCTGGGTAACCTGGGTGGGTTGAGGCTAGAAATGCATCTGGCTGTAGAAAACTCTATCCATTCACACTCGTTTGACCCATTGCAAATATGGGGAAATATATGCTAAAACAATGAGGATGACAATAACTTCAGGCTGAGGGTCAGATATGGAACCATGTAAGCATTTACTCAACCATTATCCTATTTCTGCCCATTCATTATAATATGTACTTATTAAAAAATAACTTGTGGTTTACAAAATTCTTTATCTCTGTGTTAGAATTTTTTTGTTTTCTCTTTTGTATTATTTGAAACTGTGAAATGTATTGTGTCTTAAGTTTACCAATGTTTGTTTTTTTTTTGTTTTTTTACAGAATAAAAACCAAATGGCACCCCCCAATGTACTTCCACCAAAGCGAACTTGTACAGAAACTGAATTAGGAGATATCAAGAAAACTGTTGATAAAAAACCACCTATAACTTGTGACGAAAAAAATGTGAAAAGTAGCCAAAACATGTTACGAGTAAGTTGACCTTGTTTTTATTTGCTGCACTTGAATGAGAATTATTTGTTAACCGATAGAGACAGTCTTGCTAGCAATTCCTCACAGCTGAATAGAACTGAAACAATGTAGAATGAATTAAGTTCCCTGTCCAGTAATAGATGGGTTAGTGAACTGATTTGGCTGCAAATTGGAAAGCTGGTCAGGGAGAAGGTTTTTGAAAAATTCTGAGGAAAGGAAAATTCCAGCTGAGAGATTTGATGTAAAGAGAAGCAGAATGCAATAAAAAAAATCTTTCTCTATGGGAAAAGTTTTGAGGTTTAAGAGATTACCGACTTGAAAACAAGGAAATGAGAAAGTGCATTGAGCTACATGTGTCGTTGGTCAGTGCTAATTATACAACAGTCTGGTCACTAAATATTCCGTCAACAGAGAGAGGTGATTTGTACATCAATGACAATCTAGAGACCTGCTACACACCAAAGAATGGCTCCCTGTCACTGGTTCTCTTTATACTTTATATAAATTGCTAACGGTACTTTTCACCATTGATATGATTTTAAATCAACAAATGCAGAATTCCTAAATGATAGTTCTCAAAATAGTCTTGGAATATGTCTTGTATATAAAAAGAGAAGTTAGTTTATCATATTGAATAACATTGAAACAGAATTGGTAAGAAGTGAAAACAATTCCAAAACACTGGGTCCAAATGTTGAAAAACGTATATTTGAGGGAAATGCTGATGGTAACCACATTCATATTAACCTGATTTCTGTGGTTGAGGCATTGACTCATGCAAAAGATCCTGCTCTGGGCAACACAAGCTGATGGGAGAACTTGTATGCCATCACTCACTTGACCTGCTAGAAACAGCAGCCAAATGAGATTAAATTGAGTAGTGTAGTTTTTGTGTAGCAAAAACTTAAGATGGTCATGGTTGACTTGAGCTAAGACCATGGTCAGTGCTACAAAGATTCTTTGTCCAATGAAGTATCATCTGTTACCACCTGTCTCCCTTTACAGCTGGAGGCCTCCTCCTTAAAACCTACAAAGACTTGAGAGAGTTTCAGAAAAATAGACATAAAACATAAAGGTTGAAGGGACTTAATAAGGGGCCACTCTTAATGCAGCCATCTTCAGCAGAGCAACAATACTTTGAGGACAGAAAGGATTCTCATTCACCAAGAACTAAGTTCAAAATGTTGAGAATCTAATAAATCTTCATTTTTTGATTTTACTTCTTAAGGAAATGGTTCTTGATGGTGTAAACCAATGGCTCTCTCTCTCTCTCTCCTCACATTTCATCTAGCAATCTGCTACAACCTCAAGCACATTGATGCTCTCCATGTAGTTTCTCTTTCTGCCTCAGCTGTTTCTCTTTCTTTCCTCTTCTCATAAGTGTTTGTTTGTTTAGTTTTTAACTCTTTTTTTTTTTATGCTAGTACGGGTTACACGGATGTATTTCTCAGACATTGATTTACAACCAGATGCCCTTCCTGTCACTAGTCCTTACCTATTTTTAAATAAGAAAGCACTTATTGTCTCTTATTTCACATCTCTTCAAAGGACAAAACCAGCAGATAATGTTTTGGCAACAGATATAATATTATCACTGCTTGTAACTCACAATTTTCAGAGAAGCACAAACGTAAACACTCACACTCACACACACACACACGCGCGTTTGCATACGTGAAGTGTTATTTTCTTGTTTTAATTATTTTAAAAAGTTTTTTGTCTACTTGTATAGGTGAATTGCAATGTTCTTGTAATAAGCAGTTTTCCGTTTACAAATCCATCTTCTTTTCTGATCTTAACTTCTCCCTCGCATCCTTTCACATTTGTGAACACACATTCACAGTCTCTCACTATTTACATCTATTATAGATTGCTCTTCCTCCTCCAACTAACTGGTTTTTCTCTTCCTTGTTTGTCCCAATGTTTGTGTGTGTCTGTTTATATCAGTGTATATGTTTACAAACATAGCTTTATTATGTGGATAAACAAATTAGATATAACAGTCTGAGTTTGATATATAAAATCTATATATATGTAAACAGGCAAACAGAATGAAAGCAAAGACTGAAGGTTTCCAGACGATGAATATTTAAGTATAAACATAAGAGATGTTTATATATCGGTAGATCAAACTTACACAGAGAACAAACAACAGAGAAATTTAAACTGTCCCTTAATCCATTGCAGACTTTCAGAGCAACTCTTTGCAATTTGTTTTTGAATTAATGCTTAACCCCTTACTGTCGCTTCCCATCCAACTTAACATCTTTGTTAGGGTTCTTCACATCTCACTAAAACACCTACACCTGTTATCCTCTTTTCTCCCTTATGCTTCCCTTTATTCCTGTCCAGCATTCTTGACTTCAAAGAAAGTCATCCATTAAAACATCAATACACGTCTCCCCACAGCCTCCATACAAACTCATCTCTGTCCCTAAACTGTACTAAATGACTTTTCACCAAAACACAACCCTGCTTAGGTATTTATGTCATGAATAGGTAAGGTATTTTCTGCAATGCACTTAATTCCACTTGCCTAAGTTTACCTAGATGCTGTAGTTAGCCTTAATAGAGAAGATGTATGAACAAAGAGACGTTCTAGCCATAATTGTCCCTACTTTTTGTTAGATGTAGAGGTGAAATTTGAGGGGAATATATATATATATATATATATATATATATATATATATATATATATATGCATATATATATATGCATATATATATATATATATATGCATATATGTATATATATATATATACATATATGTATATATATGATATATGATATAGAAGACTCATCAGGCCAAGTGAAATCTGAAGTTGTGGCCATTGCCGGTGTCATGTAAGCAGCACCCATTACACTCCTGGAGTGGTTGGCATTAGGAAGGGCATCCAGCCATAGAAACCATGCCAAATCAGAGTGGAACCTGGTGCAGCTCTCTGACTTGTCAAACCATCTAACCCATGCCAGCATGGAAAGCGGATGTTTGAGGATGAGGATATGAGTAGGCATGGCTGTATAATTCAGAATTTCCTTTTTCAACCACGTGGTTTCAGATTCAGTCCCACCTTGTATAAATGTTTTCTACTCTAGCCTATGGCTGACTAGTGTCCTGTGAGTGGAATTAAGTAAACGGAAATTGTATGGGAGCCTGTCGTGAGTGTGTGTATGAATGTTGGCATTCCATGGTTTCACTTGTCACTGCCAGAGTGGAATGGTAATGTGATGTTTACATTCCTTGTTGGCATTACACCCAATTGCTCAGCGCTTTTAAAGACCAATGCCATAAAATCTCTGTTACTTGAAAAGCCAGTTAGTATATATATATATATATATATATATATATATATATATATATATATATATATACGTACACATGTATGCATACATGTAGGTATGTGTGTGTGTGTGAACCATGGTTATTTAGTTAAACAGCTCACTTCCCAACCACATTTTCAGGTTCAATCCTGGTGTACGACACCTTGTTCAGGTGTCAGGACCAACAGGATGAAAATACATTACATGGAAAACAAATAAAGGTTTGGCATTGGGAAGAGTTTCCAGTCATATTAAATCTTTCTTGACAAACTTCATCCGATCCATGCCAGTACTGAAAAATGGATGTAAAAATGACTGGTGATGCCATTGCATGTGTTTGTGTCTCCTCTTTCTCACACACACACATACGTATGTGACTCCTGTAGTGTTGTAGTAATGATCAGAAGCATAGGGAAGATAGCCCTGGTGTTTAAATTCATTGCAAATAGATAAGAATCGGTGAATCAATACCAGTGACAGTTCAGTGAACTTTATTCCTGCCTCAGTTATTTTTCAATTTCAGTTGATTATGAAAATTCCTTTATTTTATCACGGTGCCATTCTTGTGCTCATTTTTCGTTTTGCTTCTATTTCCAGAAACTGCAGTATATGGCTTCTCTAGATTTAGTTACACCCGAAACATTAAAAGGTTGGTTTTCATTTCCATGCCTTAGTAAGTTTTCTCAAGTATTTTAAACCACAATTTATCACCTCTGCATATGTTTATTTATTTCAAATGCCCCTCCCCCCATTAGTTATTATATGTAATATAAAACTGGGAAAACAAAAAAAAAACTGATAAATTACATGCATATTAATAATAATAATAATAATAAATCTTTCAACGTAATTGAACTAATGATTTTAAAAATAACCTTTCTGTTAATATTTTTTATGGTAAAAAAAAAAAGAAAATTTTTTAAAAATGAATGAAAGAAAATTTTGAAATTTGCAAATCTTTTGAATTTAAAGTAAAAGCAAATTATTATTACTTTTAGATCATTTCTGAAATTTCTGAACTTTTGGCTGTGTAAAAATATAAACAATGGCTATTTTTACAAAGTTCACGCTTTTATTGAAGTTAATAAGACAAATAAATTGAACCACATTTATCATTTTGCATCAAGTTTGTTAGGAATGATTTGTTCTTGATTTTTCTCTCAATCCAATTAAACTTTGAATGTGAATTGCTTCAATCTAAAACAACCCAACAACTTTTTTCTAGGCAAAATGGAAGAAAAATACAATAATGAAATCTGTAGGAAACGTGCAATGGAGAGACTAATGATAGACGGGACCCTTAGAGACCCTTGGCACAAAGGAATGATGGGAGGTGGACGAGGTTAGTGGAAGAAATAGTACTATTGTCGAGCTTGTGAATAATTAGTGTAGTGGTTGAAGTGTGCCAGGCTTACTAATTTGTCAGTTAATTAGTTCTCTCAAACATGAAACAGCTTGATGCAAAATAGCAAGAAACATTTCTTGAAAACTTTCTGATAGTTTCAAATTAAATCTTTCACGTTGCCCTTCCAATAAATATAGTTGTTGTCATTTCAATTTGGTTTGGTTTTTGTGTGTGGTTTTTGTTTTGTGATTTTGTTTTGCCGTTATGTAATCAAAAAAAGCCTTTGTGAAGATAAATTTTAGGACAAATACACATTTTCTGTTTATTTCTCAAAATTAATTCCACACCACTTAACTGTTTAACTTGTTTGAGTCACTTAAGTTCTCATTTCATAAAAAAGCCTTTAGAGCACAGCTCAATATTAAGTATTAATAGTTGTTTGGTCATTTTATTTCCATTGTAGTTTTGTTGTTGTCTGTGAAGAACTCAGTCTGATTTTGTATTTCAATCTTTCCCCAGAGTTGCAGAGTAAAAGGTCTGAGCGGAAAAGACGAAGTACAGCCAACCCACAATTTAGTTACAGCTTAGAAAGTGATGTAAGTTAACATTTTATTTCTGTCTCTCTGACTTTATTAAACAGAGATCCCAACACAGCCCCACCCCAACTCTTTTGCCTTTCTACTGTATCCCTCCCTTGTCTTTCCTCCCTCAGTTATATAGGCCATTCTAGGTCCTTAGCCCAGTACACCCTGTAAAGTGTTGGCATTAAGAAGGACACTGAGTCATAGAAATCATGCGAAAGTAGACAGTGGAGTGTGATGCAGTCCTTTGACTCTGCAGATCCTGTCAAATTGCCCGACCCATACCAGCCCAGAAGCTGGACATTAAATGATGATGATGATGATAGTTTGTAAAGAATAAGCAGTACACAGTATTGAATATGAAGTATTGACAAACAAGACACTGTGCTGGGCTGTTGTTATGGATGAGTGTTGTTTTTTATAGAGGACAAGACTGAATTATAGATAATGTGTTAAGGGTAATTGGACACTGGTGTGGATTAAAAGGTGATTGCTCCTTTATAAGCAACACCTGTAAGGTGGGGATGAGGAGACTGGCTGAGTTGATAGAGTTTTGGATGATTGCCAGGTAGTATCTCTCTCACTCTATGCTCTGAGTTCAAATAATACCGAGTTTGACTTACCTTTTGTCTGTTCTGCACTGGAGTCAATTCTCTCTTTTTTTTTTCACCTAGAAGAAACCAGCTGTGTTCAAACCTGGGGGTTGATGGTCTCTATCAGATCTGAAAATGCTGAAGCTATACTGAGTGTCTTAATGGCACGCCAATGACTCCACCAGGTGCAAATTGTTGTAAGCAATATTTAAGGGATTGTAGATGGTTATTGAATGAAACAACCAAGTTAAAACCATATTTAGCATAGAATAAAATTAACCCTCCCTCTGTTGATTAAAGTTTTGCTAGTGATGTAACATGCTAATCATATGCAAATCAGTTCTTACAACCTCTTTCTATTGGCCAATAAAAATAAAATGTACGACATCATATGAAATATGGAGAATTTCACTAAGCACCCATCTCTCAAAAATGAGTAAACTCAGTTCAAATGCACAGAGCTAAGTGTTGTTGGTTCCTTTGGAGTAAGGCTTAATGATTCCTCTGTATCTCCTGCATATTGACATGGAATTGACCAGGAATTCCCACCTTTTTGTCTCTGTTATTTTATGCTGTCTTTACAACATT
>NC_043021.1:26289276-26411776 GCF_006345805.1 Octopus sinensis
GAAAAAATATGAAAGACATGGTGTATAATTTTTTGGTGCCGGGGTTCCTTGAGACATATAATCTATTTTAAGGGTTACACGCAGGTAAAAAGATTGAGAAACACTGCCCTATACCAAATATTGTTTTATGTGGACTGTCCAACCCCTACAAGCATGGAAAAGCATTAAAACAACAATGGTGATGTCCCCTCATATTGGCCGTGGCTTTAGCTTTATATAATTTGCATGTTTTATATGAACTCAAATTGTATTGTTTTATGTGTTAACCTTTTAGCATTTAAACTGGCCACATCCAGTAAAAATATTCTACCTGTTTTATATTCAGACTGGCCATATCTGGCCTCTCACACTTACCCTAAAATGTCATTGTAAAAATAAACCATCACATCATTGAAATCTCAAAGCTACAAGATAATACCTGATTAATTCAAAACAATGTGAATAAATAAGGATTATTTTTAGAGAATTATATGAATGCTAATGGGTTAACACGGGTGTGAGTAGTATCCTGCAAGTGTTATTAGGGAGACTAGCATCCGGTCCAGTGATTAGGGATTTATCCCAGGTTTGCTTAACACCATTAGAAAGTGGTGTTGAACAGGTATGGCCACACAGATTCAGTCATGGTTTATGACTAAAGTGGTGGGACAACTCAGAATCACTCAACAGATACAGGATGATGGAATGACACATTAGAAGGAACTAAAAAGCATACCAGAAATACGGTGTACCTGTGCTTGCTCAGCTGGAGACATTTTAATTACGGGTTTGTAAGTTGGAACCCTAAAATGCTGCAGGTGTCTTCAGATAAGTTATGTAATGAATCTTTGTTGGTAGAAGGAAAATCTGACAAAATTGATTTGCTAACACATGCAAACGTTAAAATAATGACAATGCTTGTTGTTGTTGTTGTTGTGGATGCACGTGGCTTAGTGGTTAGGGTGTTGAACTCACAGTCATAAGATTGTGGTTTCAATCCCTGGACCAGGTGATGCATTGTGTTCTTGAGCAAAAACACTTAGGGGTGGCGACCTAGCAGAATTGCTTGCACCCCAAGCAATCCTGAGTGGTATTTCACCTGTCTTTACATTGTGGGTTCAAATTCTGCTGAAGCCAACTTTGCCTTTTGTCCTTACCGTATCCAGTCCATTGTAAACTGCTTAACTAACAAAAGAATGATTCATAAGAGATGGATTAGATAGTTACAACTAATAATGTAGGTTTAATTCATCACCATTCAATGTCTGTGTTCCATGCCAGCATGGGTTGGATGCTTTGACAAGATCCCGTGTATCCAAGAATTGCATCAAGCTCCAGTATCTGTTTTGGTGTGCTTTCTACAGCTGGGTGCTTCTCCTAACGCCAACTATTTTATGGCATGGGGTGGGTTCGTATTTATGTGCCATCTGCACTATTATGGTTGTCATACAGCTTGCAGAGCTACAAACTTAGAGACAGGGGTCGGCTTCATGCTAGTGGACAAGGGGATTGAACCATGAGAATGAGGTAGGGGTGTAGGCTCTTGTAAAGGACCTGCATGGCTACTCACATCTTGTAGAAGAAGGGGAAAGGAAAATGGGCAGGAGAAGTTGCAAGAGATAGCAATGAGGTGCCTAGGTGGTCCCCCACATGGCACAAGGTGAGTTGATGAATCAGTTTACAAGGGAAGGAGAGAAGAAGCAGGCCTAAGTCAGGATGGTAAGGGATCAGTCACTATAACATTAAGGGAGAACACAACTGTGCAATAAGCAATGACCTGTACTCAGGCCAAATAGTTGTCTTTAAGAGTTTTGTTGCCATGGTAATGTTATGCAGGTTTAAACTCGAGTTTCCATAGGTCAATACACCTGAGAAACGTTTTATAATTTTGTTTTGTTGTGGTTAAAGACAGTAAAGGTTCGTTGTCTTAAATATTTACAGGTCGCCCACCAAAACATGGCACATCTCCAACCAACAGTCGTCCAGGTACTCCAGATAGTTCTGACAGTAATGCCAGTATCAAGAATGGTATTGTAAATGGCTCGTCTGATGTAAGTATTGCAACAGTTTCTCAATCACAGTTTTCACTTATTTGAAATCATATCTCTACGCAGTGTTATGGATGAAGTACGTCACTCTATTTGATTTAGAATTATTTTCCATTTGATTGATATCACAATGGACTTAGGACAGTTGTTTTTTGAGATAGCTTTTGTCATCTCAGTTTTAACAAAACCAAAACATGGAGTTTGCAGTTGATTGCTTCATCATCATCATCATTTAACGTCCATGTTCCATGCTAGCATGGGTAGGAGAGTTTCACAAGAGGCAACCAGGCCGAAGCCTGCACCAGACTTCTGTGGCTGTTTTGGCAGGATTTTTACAGCTGGATACCCTTCCTAACACCAACCGTTCAGTAGGGTGGAGTCAGTGCTTTTTGTGTGGAACAAGCACAGGTGAAGTGAGTAGGGCTTTTTATGTGGCACAAGCACAGGTGAGGTCAGTTTTGGCAAGGTTTTCACAGCTGGATGCCCTTCTGAACACCAAACCACTTTACAGTGTGGACTGGGTGCTTTTAAGTTGCACCTGCACTGAGAGGGTCACCAAGTACTTGCAAGACGAAAACTTTTAAGAGGGGCGGAGGCGATGATGAAAAGGTTATAGTGACACCGATACAGGAGTCTTGCTGGAGAGAGAAAGGGATGAAGACAGAAAGAGGTGTGCCACCACAAAGAAAATATTTGGTTGCTCAACCTGAAGGAAGTGCGGGAGAAGGAGAGAGTGGGAGACCACAGGATGGAGATGGTGGCAACATGCCAGGCATGCTCACAAGGAACGGGGGTCAGAGTATAACTGAGATGGTTGCTAAAAGTGATTTGCTTGTGTCTGTATTTATTATGGGTTATACTACTTCACTTTATTAAGAGGTATCATACTCTGATTTATGCCTTAACTCTTTAGCATTTACACCGGCTATATCTGGTTCAAAATATCCTACTCAGATCCAACCTCCCAGTCCCAGATCAGGGGTCTGCCTCCCTCGTATGAGAGGCATTGATTCTTGTAAAGTCATGACAAAGTTTAATAATAGTTTGATAGTAAAATAGAATGTTACACTTAGTAAAGGCAAGTTGATTTGATGCTGAACAAAATTCTGGTCACTGAGACACTCAGTTCACAAGTGACTGAGTCTACTTGGCCTTAACCTTTTGACATTTAAACTGACCATTTCCAGCCCAAGTATTCTCTTTGATCAGGTCCAACCTCTCACACCCATCGTACAATGTCTCCTAAAAATAAACAATCACATCTTCAAAAGCTCAAAGCTACAAGATAATGCAGGATTAATTCAAAACAATGTGAATAAATAAGCATTGCATGAAAGAGAGTAGTCTGAATACTAAAGGATTAAAACTTGTGAAAGAGAGAGAGGGAGATTTAGCTGCCACATGGAGCAGGTCATTCAGGCACATGGAAGCTCCTTTGCTTGTTTGTGAACATGGAAGTCATGTGATATAATGTTGTTGTGAATTATTTGGTTTTTAAAACCTGATTTCTTTTGTATCCCACACCGCTTCCACCTTTTTTTGTTGTTATTTGTGAGGTTACTTTTATCAAAGTTATGAACTCTATGTTTTATCATTTGCCTAAACTGGCAAATCAAGTCAGTGAACCAGTAACTTAATAATATACAACCAATCTTGATACAAACTGAAAAAAAAAAAAGACAGACAGAAACATCAAGAAAATTTGGTTTTCTACCACTGAAAATATTTACTGGAAAGACAATTATTGGTTCTAACACAAATTTAGAAAGTATACAATAGAAATGTAAATTATTAAGTTGCTAGTTTTCTCATTAAGGCAGAAACTCATAAAGATTATATATAATACAGACATTTGTACTTATTTTGATAAAAACCAAATGAAAGTGGTAGTAAAAATCACCACACAGCATATGAAATAATAAACTCCATATTTTAGAATATTTAATGTGACCAATTTTGGTGGTTGAAAAGTAAAATTATAAACATCACATTTGACCTAACTATGCTGCAAAACCTCCCTATCTTTTCTTTATGGTGTGTGTGTGTGTGTGTGTGTGCAGCTCCAGAACTAAAAAACTTGATGCCATGTTTTTTGCATTGTTTAATATTCTGAATTGCTGAACTAATTTTGCCTTTTGTTGCTCTGACTCAATAAAACAACTATAGGAGAGTTAATTAAATTAAGTATGGCCTGTTCTAAAAATTGGTATTTTAATCAAAGCTATTTAATTAGCATAAAGTTGGCAGAAACGGTGCAGCACTGAACTACATTCCTTACAGTATTTGGTTCCATCCAGTTACCTCCCTCTGCATTCTGTGTTCACATTCTACCATGGTCGACATGGCTTTGTATCCCTTTAGGGTACTAAAATAAGTACCAGTTGTTTGCTGGGATGAAAGTAACACTCTACACATAGTTAAAAGAAATTAATACTGTATATAAAAAAAAACAAAAAAACTTTCAAATTAAATTGATATTTCAGAATAAATCCAACACATTTTAATGCTTGAAACTATGACATTGTTCTCTAATTGAAATCTCATTTTATGTTTTAACAACAGGATATCCATGATGGTCTTTGCTTTGTATGCCAAAAAGCTGGCCGATTATTGATCTGTGATGGCTGTGGTATGGCATATCACCCTACTTGTTTAGAACCTCCTGTTGCTACTTTTCCTAATGGTCCTTGGAGGTGTTACAAATGTCAGGTATAACTTGGTTTCTGTTCTTTGTTTATATATTTATATATATACACACACATGCATATATACATATATATATATATATACATCAAATATTGATAATAATTTCTCTGGTTTTGTGTTCAAAGATCAAAAAAGTGCTGGATTAGTAAAAGCACACAAATTCGTGGATGAATCTCCATCAACTTTGACAATGAGGATTCAGTTGTTTGATCGACTGAATTTTTTGCTCATTATTTTTGTCTTGATTTAAAATTATCCTCAAGTAATCATATATTTGCAGAAAATTATCTTTGGATATTATCTTCATTAAAATTTCTTATTTGTCACTTTTTAGCTTTAAACAGTTTAATTAACATTAAGCACAGAGTTTATGTCTGCACTTGATTGGTTCGGAGGTAGTTTTCTAGTTACTCCCTGCATAGAGTATGCTGCAGTTTCACTTTCGATGTAGGTGTGCCATCAAATCCCTTCATATTATGTAAAAATATGTCTAATTACAGAATGAAAAGAACTCAACAGGTGGGTCAGTGACGTTGGATATAGTACACAATTATATCATCAATAAAACTGGTGAGTATTGATTTCTGTCTTCTGGTATCTATTGGGGGGGGGGGTAAGAGTTTTATGGATGAACTTATTGCATACAGGGCTCAGGTGCATTGTAACATATCAGAAAAGGTTAAAAGTGGGGATAGAATGCCAACAGATTAGTCAAGTAAAGGACTACAATGAAAGCTAGAAATACAAGTACAGTACACAAAATGAAACACAGAAAGATGGAAGAATGAATGAAAAGAGTCAGAGGCTGCTAAATGTATTAAAGACCAAGATTACGTTGTCTGGTGAACTGCTGCTTGTTGCATCAGCAGTGTCGGACTGCTCATGAAAGGGCCTGTGAATAATATCCCATTAACAACACTATTTTCTACAGCTGGATCCCCCTCCCTGTTTCCATCCGAGGTAATATCCCACCCACCCACCCACCGTCCTGCCCAGACATGTTTTCACAGAACATTGCAAATGAACAACACTGCTTGTATGACGGTGGCACACTCCCAACTATCATATAATGCCAAGACAAGGAACCACAAGCACACACACACAGAGGCTTCTTTCATTTCCCATCTACCGAATCCACTCCTATGACTTTGGTCATTTGAGGGGCTGCTATAGTAGGAGACTCTTACCTAAGGTGCCCCACAGTGGGACTGAACCTGATACCTTGTGGTTGGCGAGCAAACTTCTTAACTACACACAGCCATCAATAAAGAGAATCAGTGGCCACACAAAACTAGACCATTCACACATGGCAGATAAGATGGCACCGTGTTCCTGTTACCTAATCAAATCCTTGTCGTATCAAGCAGGGATCCCTAACTGCCTAGCCATGGATCTTTATTATTTCTGTTGGATCTTTATTATTTCTGTTTTATATGTAATAAATTATATATTATGCACTTTTATTGTGTTTTGTTATGCAATGATTCCTTGGTCTGTGGATAAACTGTCTGTCATGAAACCAGTCCATGGTACAAAAAAGGTTGTGGGGCTGTTGATACAGAGTATCAAAAAGCTCATCTAGGTGTAGTGTAGAGTCCGCTTGAAAGGGCTTGTCACTTCCAACAATTTACCTTGATACGTGCCCCTTAACATGTTGGGTTATAGGTTAGTTGAGCTAGCAAGATAGCCTCCCTGTGGTCACCTAACCTCCTGGGAATAGCAGCTATGTCTGATACTAGCAGTATCACCCAGCGTTGCTCGGGTTTGTTTCAAACCTTTAGAATTGGAATTTTTGAAACGTAAAAATTTTGCATTATGTAGCTTGTTATTCTCTTTAAGTGAACATTTTTCTGGTTGAAATACACCGCAAAATGGCGACACAGCAGTCAAAAAATCGTAAAAAAATAGGGATTTTCATAGAAAAAAAAGCATCTCTTTGATGTAAATAATTTTTGGTGTTAACATGGTCCGATTTGAATTTTTTCTTATACGGAATGAAGAGCAAGCCTTCTTCTATCATACTCTCAATTTTGGTCAACTTGTGCCGCAGGGTCTGAGGAGATAGTGTTAGTTGAAGGCTGCCATATACAGACAACTTCAGCTTTATATAGAGAGAGATTATAGTGGTACCAAGCTGTAAAAAGAATGACACATTGGAAAGAGAAAAAGTAGGCTTACTTCAGCAATGGATTGAACCCTGTGAAGGTCTCAACTCCCCTGTATTTTTACCTTTGAAATTTGAAATATCTTTTCATGGTACATTTTTGGCACAGATTAATTTCTGTGATGTAAAAATCAGAGAGAGTTTTTTTGTTTTTTTTGTTTTTGTTTTGATATTTTTCATTTTTATATTTTTAACAGCCAAAGATGAAGAAAGAAAAAAACTACAAAGAAGAAATACAGAATTAAATAATGAACGAATACAGTTAGAAACAAATACGAAACAACTTTCCCAATCATTATATGTATGTATTTTATGTATAACTTATCAGTATTTTTCTAACTGTCAGTCTGTTCTTTCATCCATTAATTCTGCTCCTTGATCCAAGTGTTTTTAGAGTACATTTCGGATCTTTTCAGTTTGACCGGCAGTTTTTTAAAATAATTTCCACGTAACTAAACACTTTTAAAATTCGTATACTGGTAGAATATGTTTATAAAACATCTTTTTCTTTTGGCTTTATTGACAAAATTCAATAGTTTGTAAGATATTTGTTGTTTTTTTTCTTCAATTTCTACAATTTCAACCGATCAATGACGTCTATTGAGGTGAAAACATTCTGTGCCATATGAATATGTCCCTCGTTTAAGAAACAGATTGGGTTTATTTACATTTCTGAAGAAAAAAAGATACCCTTGCCCCCACCCCTAACCCTAACCCTAAAACATATTGAATTGCAATAGATCGATACTAGGGTCATAATTATGGGTGACAATTCCATATGACACCGCTAGAAAAAACTGCTGTTCAAACCGAAAAGATCCTACATTTCTTCTAGATTAAAACCGACAGCAACTCTTTATTATCTCCCCTGATCGAATTAACCTCAACACAAATGAGCTGATAGGATTAACCCTGGAATGGTATTTATTTCATCGCCTCTTTCAGGGTTTGAACTCTGAATGTAGAGGAACTACACTTCTTTCCCTCTACAGCCTTTAATTAATAATCAGATCAGGACATTGCACAGAAGTTAGAAATCCCGCTGCAACAACAGGAAAATACCAGTTAGGACTGGATTCGAAGATGTTTGCCAGTAACACAAGATATTTTATGGATATCTCACTGCCTTTTTCCAAGGGACAGCTCTGCAAAATAGGGAATCCCTGGTTATGTTACAGCGCTGCCTTTAATTCTGATTGCATGCTGGCTGTGTTCATTGAATTCAGGTCAGACAACAAAAGTCATCGTCATTTAACGTCCATTTTCCCATGCCTGCATGGGTTAGATGGAATCTGTTGAGGCAGATTTTCTAGAGATGAATGCCCTTCTTGTCCCTGGCCCTTGTCTATTTCCAAGCAAGATATCATTTCCAGTGATGATACTTACAGTCATCATGACAGGCTTCTTTCAGTTTCCTTCTGCTGACAAGGCTTTGCTTGGCCCAGGGCTGTAGTAGAAGACACTTGTCCAAAGTGTTGCATTGTGGGATTGAATTTGAGAGTTCGTTGTTAGGAATTAAGCTTAAGCCTCATAAAAGGGGTTTTTTTTTTTAACAGACAGGGGTTCGGTTTTAAGGAGTTAAGGAGAGAAGTATCTCTCTAGATGGAAGCATTAGCCTGGCTCTGCAAAGGTTCCAGTTGATTCCACCAATGGAACAGACTGCTTATGGAATTAATGTGCAAGTGGTTGAGTACTCCACAGACACACACACACTCTTGATGTAGTTCTAAGAGAGATTCAGCAGGACACAGAATGTGGAAAAGCTGGCCCCCTTCTGAATTACAGGTACGACTCATTTTTGCCAGCTGAGTGGAATGGAGCAGTGTGGAATGAAGTGTCTTGCTCAAGAGTACAACACACTGCTGGGTATTGAACTCACAACCTTATGATTGTGAACTGAATATCCTAAACACTAAACCCCACACCTGCACAGAGACATTGAGCTATCATAGGTAACACTCCCAAATGGTCTGGCATCATCATCATCATCGTTGTCATTTAACATCTGATTTCCATGCTGGCATGGGTTGGACGGTTTGACTGAGGTCTGGAGAACCAGTGGCCGCACCAGGCTTCAATCTGATCTGGCAAGGTTTCTACAGGTGGATGCCCTTCCTAATGCCAACCAAAAGTGTAGTGGATGCTTTTTACGTGCTACTGGCACGGGAACCAGTCAGGCAGACCTGGCATTGATCAAGTTCAGGTGATGCTTTTTATGTGCCACCGCAACAGGAGCCAATTGGTGGGTACTGGCATCGACCACATTCAGATGATGAATTTTACGTGCCACCGGAACAGGAGCTATTCAGGGGGCACTTGGTTTTACTTGACTTAACGGGTCTTCTTAAGTATATCATATCACCCAATGCATCAAGGGTACTTTTAAATGGGCCAGACATGCAACACTGGCTGTGACCTCACTTTAGTTTCTGGGTCTTCTCAATCACAGCATATGTCCAAAGGTCTCGGTCTCCTGTCATTGCCTCTGTGAGGCCCAATGTTTGATGGTCATGCTTCACCACCTCATCCCAGGGTGTGGCACTTCCTCACATAGGTGTCCTCATCCATACGTAGCACATGACCACACCAGTGCAGTCGTCTCTCTTGCTCAAGATGCTTCTTATGTCCAACTTCTCTCTCAGGGCACTCACACTCTGTTGTGTATGCACGCTGACATTACACATCCAGCAGATCACACTAGCTTCATTTCTTTCAAGCCTACAAATGTCCTCAGCAGTCATGGCCTATGTTTCACTGCCGTTCCATGTTAAATTCATGGAGATGTCAACACACCAGCATCAGTTGTCAAGTGATGTTGAGGTACAAATACAGACACACAAATGTACACACAAACACACATATATACATATATATATATATATATATATATATACACACATATATAGACGCTAAATGATGAAAAAAAATGACATATATATATATACACACACACACACACATATATATATATATATATTCACATATATATATATTCACATATATACGACGGGCTTCTTTCAATTTCCATCTACCAAATCAACTCACAAGGGTTTGGCTAGCCCGAGGCTATAGTAGAAGACACTTGCCCAAGGTGCCACGCAGTGGGACTGAACCCAGAACCATGTGGTTGGTAGGCAAGCTACTTACCACACAGCCACTCCTATGCCTTCTTACTTTCTCTTTTTAACTGGCAATTATTTCCCTTATGAAATAGAGTTTATTTCTTTTATTGTATGTATTTTATTATTTGCCTGGTGTATTACCTGATGTCTAATTGCCTTTCCTTTCTCTCTTCTTTTTCCTTACCTTTCTAGCAATGTATTCAACAGAAACAAGAATTAATGAACACAAACAAAAAAGTACAGCAGTCTGCAGACAATATAAATAACTTCCTGCAAATATTCCAGTCTTGACTGCTACTCCCTTGTAAATAATGAACTTCCAAACACATTGTACATACTTTCAACTCACAAAGTAGTTCTCTTTGAGAAAGAGGACTTCACTCAACAGCCTACAATCTTAGCAGCTCAACAGTCCATTCTTCTCTTGTCTTTTTGACGACAACAGATTTCCGCTGTTGTTTGGAACGGTCTTTAATCATCTAACGATGATTATCATGTTGCATGATCAACGACCCTATTTGCGTGCTGCTGTGTTGTTCAGGGGAACAGTAACGTTGAAAGTAACCATTTTTTGTTTTGTTTTTGTTGTTTTTTGTTTTTTTTAATTTTATTATATATATTTTTTTTAAAAAAGAAAATGAGATAGAAAGTGGGGATAATAATAATAATAATAATTCATTATTTCAGGCAGGTCTTCAGGGGCTAGAGAAGTATCCAGTAGGCTTTTATTATTATTATTATTTTTTTTAAAGGCATTCATCAACAAAATGATTTAAATACAGCTTCAATTTTTTTTTTTTTATTAATTAAAGAGAAAATGTTGGAAAAGAAAAAGGAAGTTTCACAAAGAGTCACCTGACCGTTTTTAAAGTTTCTCTCAGCGCAAGTGAAAAAAAGATTATAACCAGTAAAATACAATTGACAGCTGTATTTGTTAAAACACACACACACACACACACACACACACAATTTGTTTACAGAATTTGGGGGTTGGGTAGCTGTTACTGTCCTTTATCAATCTACCCTGGAAAATTTGGCTGATTTAAACATTATTTCATTATTTTATTCTACCACTTTTCCTTGTCTGCTTCTGATTGTCTCTGAAAACAGACACGTATTTCACACATTAAGCCAAAACTACTTTCTCCCCTTCATTCTCCCTCCCTCCCTCTCTCTTTCTCTGAGAGTCACCAAAAAATAAGTTTTTCAATGTTTTTACTTCATTATCTCCTTTTAAATTCTCTTGTAAAGCTTACTTATGCATGGGTGTGAATGTGGTCTTTTTTATCAATTTTTTTCATTTTTAAGCTCTTAACCCTATTTGCATCCATTCAGTCATTTCTTGTTCCTTATTTCATTGGTTACTTTTTACTCTTTAAACACATCACTGCTAGTAACTATCATTACTAAAAATAATACTAGTAGTTGTAGTAGTAGTAGTAATAATAATAATAATAATAATAATAACCAGCTGGCAACTTAGTTAAACTTAATACTTTTTTTTTTTATTGTTGCAGTCAGTCGGCTTCAGTTTTCTTTCTCTTCATCTTCGCAATACAACTTGGTCAGCTTCTCACCAAAACAATTCCATACTTCATCCTCCACCCCCACCCCCCATCCTAGCACCTTTTTTTTTATCATTGAATTTTTTACTCAGCAGACAAAAGGATGATTTTGGCATCTCCAATGTGATAGATAAGAAGCAAAGAGCCAAATTAATTCTACATCTAGAACCAAGTAGTAGAAGTAGTAGTAATAATAATAATAATAATGATAATAATAATAATAAAGTATTTGATTTTTCTCCCTTTACACATTAATTATCTGAAAAACTTTATAAGTTCAGTTCCTGATGAAGAAAAGAAGAAAAAAGAAACCAAAACGAATTGTTGAAACATTGAATCGGGTTCTTTTGTGAAGACCCAGAATTTTTTTTTCTTTTTTTAATATATAATGGAACACCTTCAGTTGCCTAAACTCAAGAACAGTCTGTTGCCATGATATAAATTCCTTATTTGTAAATCCATTTGCTAAAAGCAATAACTGATGGTCAACTGTTTTTGCTATTTAAAGAAGAAAAAGCAACAACAACAAAAAAAACGAGCAAAGTGTTTCATGTCTGTGATAATGTAATCTTTTGGGAATGAACTAGACCCCCCCACATCCATTTCTGCCTTTTCTCTCTCTCCCTCTCTCTCTCTCTCTCTCTCTCTATATATATATATATATATATATATATATATATGTAGACAGTAGAACTTTTCTGTTAGAATTTTCCAATGAAATATTCTCTCCTTCTGCATTGACTACATTTTCCCAAAATGATAAAAAAAAAAAGATTATGGTTATTTTATTCTTTTAATTTTGTATAAATTTTAACTCGTTAAACTTATTACTAGAAAAGTTGATTTCAACATACACATTCCTATTCGTCTCTTCCATTAATAGTTGTAACAATATTGAGTCGAGTGGTGAGTTCTCAGAAATGGTAAGACTACTGGACAGAATACCAGAATACCATTTAGTATTTAGCCTTATCGGTTTTGTCTCTTCTTTGTTCTCAACCCAACACTCAACACGGTTGACTTTGCCTTGTATCTCATTCTCGTGATTAATGGCTTAGCATTGTCCCTTCTCGACAAAATATTACCTTCTGCCCCTCAGAAGTGAAAATATTTCTTCATCTTTGCCTCTCTCTCCTACATACATACATAGAAATATTTTGGCTAGTAATGGCACATCTTCAATGTTTGTCCAAATATGTCACAAATTGTAGCTTTTATCAATATATGGTCAATTGTCTTAGAGAAATGCATTTTGTTTGCATAACCGAATTGATGTGTGTATTTCTGTAATAGTAATACAAATAAATGATACACATTTTGAAAAATGTTTAATAATAATAATGATAATGACCTTATTGTACCCAGTGCTCAGGTGTACTGCTGCTTATCAGAAAAAGGTAACCAAAACAGTCTATAAAATATGCCCTGGAAATGACCAATGAATAGGTTTTTAAAAAGGGGGATGAGAAGCATCAGATGTGTCGTTGACAAACTTCAGGAAGCATGGAAGTTCTGGAAGATGTAGTGTCCCAACAGCTAACAACAGGTAGTTTTTTTTTTCCATGCTTTTGTATATCCACACATGTATACGAGTATGTTAATATTATGGTACTAAGAGTACTCTCCCTTATTCCTCAGTTGCGACAGTGTCATTGGCGACAAAACTGAATTCTGAAATGCAAACTATATTTATATCAGTGATATGCGTGAGTAGTTATTGAAATGTAAGAAAACAAAGTGTGTAAAGCAAAGATAGAAAAAGGAAAGGGTGTGTTTGTGTATGTGTATATAGGTATGTACACTTATATATATAGGTACAGATAAAAATGAAGATAGGACGATACCAATACAAAATAGACAATTAGATAGATTAATAAATATATGCACAGATGGTCAGACTTAATACATAATATATTACATATTAAAATGCGCTAGGGGAAGTAACTCAAATGAAATGAACTTAGACAATTAAAATAAAGTATGTACTTGCTGTAATTTTTAATTCCCCGAGTTTTCTGTTTACGGAGAGAACAGGAATTTAAACCTGGTGGCAATTGGTAGAAACTCATAAAGAGGAGAGGAGACATGTAATGTAAATACTAGTCGATGTGTATAGGAATGTGTGTGTGTGTGCATTTGCAAACATCCTCATCATCATTTTATGTCCATTTTCCATTGTTGATGTGGATTGTGTCGTTTTGGTCAAGTCATTTCATATTCGAACTTACTGCTTTGCCTGATGTGACAAAGGCCCATATCTCAGTTTCGGAATGGTTTCTATGGCTGGATGCCCTTCCTAACAGCATCCACATCACAGAACATCTATACGTGTATGTATGAAAGAAAGCTCATTAGGGGACTCACTTTGATATAATCATCTTACTTTGTTGGGGTTTTTTTCCCTACTTATCATCTTAAAACGTTACACGTGTGTGTGTATGTATATATATATATATATACATACATGTTATAACTTTGTTTTATTAGCTTAGATATTCTTATTCCAGACATCCATCACCATTCTCTGGTGATTTTTCTTCTTTTTTTCTCTCCCTAATATCCTCGCTGGCTTTAGTTTATTATTTGCTGTTTTTGTTGGTTTCCAACACTATCGATGTTACTGTTTGTGCAAATCTGCTATATTACTAGGATAAATTATCCCATTCCTGGGTTTTTGTTGTGTTTTTAATATATATTTTCCTTCTATTTGATGGTTTGTCGCCCTCTGTATACAAGAATTAAGAATTTCAACTTTTCAATTCATCTTCCTGTAAAACTATTTTTAATTAGATTCTTAAATACATTTCAAAACAAATTACTTTAGAGACAAACTTGTCTTTGTGGAGTTGGATTATCTCTAGATATATTTGCAGATTTTCATCTTTGAAATTGAATTAAAAGTATTTGGTAAAAAGTTTCACCTTGTAAATAAGCATTAGATAATTGTTTAAGTACTGTAGAAATTAGCAATTACTGTACATTTGGACTCTAATGTTTCTGGATTTTTATTATTATTATTATTATTACTTTTAAGGCAATGAGCTGGCAGAATTGTTAGAGTGTCAGGAAAAATACTTTGCAGTATTTGTTTTGGCTCTTTACGTTTTGAGTTCAAATTCCTGTCAAGGTCATGCTTGCCTTTCATCCTTTTGGGGTTGGTAAAATAAAGAACCATTTCAACAGTAGGGTAGATGTAAATTGACTTACTTCCTTCCCTGAAATTCCTGGCCTTGTGCCAAAATTTGAAATCATTATTATTATTTTTATTTTTAATGGGGGAAGACTTTTTTTTTTTTTCATGAAAGTCAACATTTAGTCCATTTTGATAATTTCCATCCACTTTTAAATACCCACCCCCAACCACATCCACATACAAAACATCAAAATATTGTTCATATTTCAAATTTTCTATGTACAATCTTTTTTTTTTTTGTCTTTTTACATTTCTTTAATTATATTTAAAAAAATTATATATATATATTTAGATATATATATATATAAACATCTAAAAAAAAAAGAATTTTTTAACCAGAATTCTATAAAAGTCAAATCAAAATCTGAATATTAACGAGAAGAAAATTTATAGATTATTAACTTAATAATCAGTGTTAGGTATTTTTGGATACAAGTGTCAAGTCACTGAAATGGAGAAATATTATAAATTTGTGTCTTTTAGATCTTTATATATTTTTCAGTCCATTGTTTCTTTCTCTCCCTCTCCCCCCCCCCCCCCCTCTGTTTAATTTAAAACTTTTTTCCTTCCAAACTATTGAACGTATTTTTATGACGTGGTGCTATATCAAATTGGGTAGCATGAAAATACTGGTTGTAATAAAATAAAATAAAATAAAAATGAACAGAAATTGTACAACAGTGATGTGTGATTATGAAACAAGGCTTGCCCTAATTGTAGCAGATTTTATTTACTTTTTTTTTTATAGAAAACTAAGGTAAAAAATGACCTTGAAAACTTTTCTTTTTTGCAAATATGTTTCCTATAAAATTCTTCCTGCTTTTCCAAATGAAATATCACTTGCGTGATCACAATATTTAATCTCCACATGTTCCAAATCTTCCTTAAAATTAATTCCTTCCCATTTTCTTTTCATATTTTTAATATTATATTTTTAACCATTTATTACATACATAACACACTCACACATGTATATGTAAGTGTTTGCATATATACAAGTATATATATATATGTAGGCATTCATACACTTACAGCTGTACCCCTATACAAAGAGATCTCTTCAAACCCTGCCTAGAATTCTCATAGATGTCACTTTTTAGAGGATGTCACTTATTATTCTCCTCACTTCAATTTCTCCTTCATAAATTGTTTTTCCATCTTTTTTTCTTTTCTCAAACCATAAAACGATAAAATATCAAAATGGATTTATACAAAGAAACAAACTGTCAGACAATTCTTTGAATAGCCATCTTGTTTTCATTTGTGCTGTTTCCATTTTCTTTTTCTTTCTTTCTTTCCTTTTTTTTTAGCCAGTGATGGTCAATTTGGTCCATAATGTGTGTGTGTGTCTGTCTGTGGGTATGTCTGTGTGTCAGTCTGCTTGATGCTGTACAGCTACCAAATTGTTCTTAATGCCCCACTCCACCCCACCCCCACTTGCTGTCCTTAGAAGTAGCTGCAGTCCCAGCAACAGACAAGGATGATTTTAATCAAATAAAAAGAATAAATAAACTCTTTAATTAACAATGAAGACAATTTTCTGAGCACACCCAGTGCCTTCCTCCTTTTTTTCCATTTTCTGGGTTGTCTTTAAGAAGAAAAAAAAATAATAATAAAAAATGTAAAATAAATGTCAGCTCAGTACAAAAAAAGACCCCTTAAAGGTTGTGGATAGCATTCTTATGCTAAAGATTTGGCAACTGGCCATGAATTAATTTTGCTGCTAGACAAATACTCTCTCTCTTTCCTCCTCTCTCTTTCTCTCTCTCTCTCTGTCTCTCTCTCTCTCTCTTTCCTCCTCCCACCATCACCACCATTTATATTAGTCTGTATTTTTAGAGAGGGTCACCTTATATCAGAAAGGCAGTTTCATGATCATTGTAAGTGCTTTTTCTTCTTTTTTTTTCTCTCTCTCTCTTGTAACTAATAACTTTACGTACATATAGCTACATACAAATAATACACATACATATATATATATGCATGCACATATGCACTCGTGTGTGCATTTGCGTGTGCGTACACACACAATATTTGCTCCTTGCAGCAAGGAAATTCCATGTATTTCACTTTGAAGTTTTTATGAAATATTTTTTAAGAAAAAAAAAAAAATCAAAAAGGAAAGGAAAAGAGATTTAAAGACCAAAATAAAAATTGGTTGATATATTTAAAAAAAAGAAGAAAAGAAAAGAAAATGTAGACAAAGAAAATAATGACATCAAACCGTTCCCTTCTCTTGCTCTGTTGCTCCTCTTGTGTCTTATAATCCTGTTTTAGTGAAACTAAAGGGAATTCTTTAGCTATGCAGGCACGGCCAGGCAAGGGGTTTGAAAGAATGACAACCTGAAGACTTGGGGGGGTCACAAGAACTTCTTCACCACATGTTTACTATCAAGGCAGCTCGTTAAGTCTATATTGGCAGGTAAGCTTGCTAACACATCACCAACTGTGTATGCTACTGGTCAGTGGTCAAGTCCTCCTTACATTGGGACTATTATTGGTGAACCACTAAAAAACACTTTGGTTTTCATGCAGAATGTGTAATGCAAGTCGAGTTGAGTGGAGTTCATCGGTCTTTTAGTGAGAAAGAGGAGTTGGACTCGGTGCCACATGCTAGCACTTGTCATTTTTTGTAGTAACGATGCTGATTACAGCAGCTGACCGATTTTCTCCAATTGATTGGACATTCAGAGTTAAATGTCTCCACAACATTGGCACATTTGAGATCCCTGACCCTTTGGCTAATAGCAGTGAAACACGTGGTGTGTGTGAATACACTCGGGGTTAACCAATGCCTTCTGAGAAAGAAATTTTATTATGATTAAAACAGTGGAAACATGTCATCTATGCATGTGTTTTGTGTGTATGTGTGTATATATATTTATATATATCGGTGTGTGAGTGTGTTGCCTTAAGATATATACTCATTGGTGATAAATCCATGAATCAAGCAAAAATATCCTGTGGATTTTTTTTTTTTCCAGCCAAGTTACACAGACACCCACACCCCACTTCAACTCCCCTGTCGTACTGGGCCATTGGAAAGGCAGTGAGCCTGTGTGGTTGGCCTGTTTTGGAAGCCTACAACCACCAACCCTAAGTTATTTACTCTTCACACTTTTTTAAGATGTCCCTAAGTGTTATCCATATAATTTCCTTTAGTCAACCTTATGTATTATTATTATTATTATTATTTTCGGTGGTCAGCAGACTGGGCTGAATGCTTGGCAGCATTTTGTCCATCTTCAGATTCTGCTTTGGTCAACTTTGCCTTTCTTCCTTTAAGCATTGATAAAATGAGTACCAGTTGCATACTGAGGTCAATATAACTGACTTAGCCCCTTCCACAAAACTTCAGGTCTTCTGCCTACAGTAGAAAGGATTATTATTATTATTATTATTATTATTATTATTATTAATCTGATTCTATATAAGCTGTCATGATTAGATTTTTGAAGACATCTTTCTTCAAACCAATCATTGTCTTCTCCTCTGATTTTCTCTTTTCTTCTCATTCATCAGTGTTCCTTTATGGTTTTCTGCTGTTGCCAAATATGGTGTGTTTGTGTGTGCTTGTGATTTTTATTATTATTATTTTAATCTTGCTTTGTAAATTAAATATTTACAAATTATGATGGGGGGGTCTTTTTTTTTTACTGTTTCCTTCTTTTCAACTTCTTGAATTATCTTTGAAAATTCTCTTCTGTATCTTTGAAAATATGGCTCAATAAGTTTTTTTTGCGTACTTTTTTTAAATCTTTCCTCTTGAACTCTAGTTGGATAGGGCAGCACCAAGCTACATCATTTACACATTTTTTTTGTTGTTTTATCAACAAAACAAAATTATTTTAAAAAACTTTTGATCATAATCCACCACATTCTTAGATGGGACAATCATAAACTATATATTTACCATATCAAACTCTTCCTTAATAATTCCTCCACAGTTTGCATAAATTAAGCCATTGGCGCTTAGGAGCCGTGTTTTACCATCATACCATGTGGATTTTTTCTTTTCTTTTTTTTCTTTATAAACTAAGAAAATAGTTTTTGTTTTTCAAAACTACATTCCAAACATGTTGATTATCATTTTTTTAATGATCTCATTTAAATCTTAATTATAACACACACAAACATTTGATGATAGATGAATTCCAGTCCATTTCCTTTAGCCAGTCTTGTTTTGTCACCTCACAATCTGGTTCTTCCAAGCTAAAACACCACATAAATATATTTCAGCTTTTGCTCCTTTCCGCCAAACTCACTCACCTGTATGTTGACATACCTGCTGAGCATGTTTTGCTTTGCTCAATACTTTTTTTTTTTTTTTTTTCATTTGTAATACTAAACAATTTTCTAAAGCATCTTCCATTTCTGCTGTTTTAAATCTTTTTTTTTTCATTTCTTTTTACCTTTTTTTTTATTCAGGAACTTTCTTCCATTGTTTTACTACAGTTTAGCTTTAAAAAAAAACACATTTTACTGGCCATTTTCTTGCTGAGCTAAAGTAGACCTACCAGTCTTCCATTTTCTTATTTCACCAAAACCAGAATCTAACACAGGGATTGAGATATTAACTTATTCTAACCAAATTTAATCTTATAGTCCTCATTTTCTCTCTCTCTCTCTCTCTCTCTCTCTCTCTCTCTCTCTCTCTCTCTCTCTCTCTCTCTCTCTCTCTCTCTCTCTCTCTCTCTCTCTCTCTCTCTCTCTCTCTCTCTCTTTTCACTAATTAGATGGAATGTCAATTAACTTGCAGTTAATTAAAACCGTACGCCAAAACATCTTTCTATACGCACAGTTTTTGTTCCAAACTTATCTTGGATGACGATGATGATGATGATGATAATAATAATAATAATGATAATAATACTAATAATACATTCTCCCATAATCATCTGACTTTACATATTGGTGCTTCTAATCTATTTGTGCCAAGAGGAAAAATCAGCTCCAATCCATCTGAAGCTGTTCATTTTTTTTCTTCCCTTTTTTTCTTTTTTCTTTTTTTGAGGTGACAAAGCATTCTTTCTTTTTTTCCTTCTTTTTTTTATCTCTTTCTTTAGCATGCACATCTATCATTTTAATCCTGTAGCTATGTAGTGTTGCATATTCTGCTAGTAGATTTCTTTTTCTTTTTTTTTTTTTTAACCATTCTAGTGTTTTGTTTTGTTTTGTTTTTTTTTGTTTTTTTAGAGTCTTGTATTGCTCAACTTCTGAGACTGCCAGTCCAAAACAGACCTGCACTTGTGGTGCTTACCTGTTTGCTGTCACTGATTCTCTTGCTACCGACAATCACATTCCTACCTGTTTGGCAATTCCATATTAAATAACATTAATGGTGGCGAGTTGGCAGAAATAGAACCCTGAATTGGGTCTTCGGCCCTTTGTACCCCTCTTTTCCCTTTTTCAAACTCAAATCCTGCTGAGGTCTACCTTGCCTTTGATCCCGCCAATTTTAATGAATTAAGTACCAGTCATATTCATGGATTCAATAACAATGGACTAGTGCAACCCTGGCTAAGAATTGACCAAGTCTCAGATCGGTTAAAATCACAAACAACATGAGTCCCTGATCTTCTAAGAAACTGGAGGGGGGGAAAAAAAGAGAGAAAAACAAAAAAATATTGCTTTGGTTTATTTATCATTTTGTTAATATTATTATTATTATTTTTTTTTCTTCTTTTATTGTGTAAAGAATAGGGTCCAAATATTTTGTGTGCATTATTTTATTATTTTGGATGTGCCCCCTTCTCCCCCATTCACCATTAATTATAATATTGTGACTGACTCCACAATGGCTGTGAGTGTGGTGTTGTAGGAATGAGCAACTGTGTATCATACAGTCACCATCGGATTAGCTCAGACCTTTCATTGAGACCATTGGCATTTTTCAAAGAATTACAGTGCCTGCATCTTCTTCACTATTTTTCTATTGATATATTTTAACCCCTGAAAATGAAGTCGTATTATGTGTATATAAATGTGTGCGTGTGTGTTTAGACATATATTTGCATACACCCATGTGTATATGTGTGTGTGTGTGGCTGTATGTATACATACATATATATACATACATGAATGTGTGTGTGTGTGTGTGTGTATGCATATATAAGATATATTCACACATACACATAAAAATCTATAATATACACACACACACACACCCACCCACACATAAATTGTGTTTGTTTGTATATGCATGAAATACACACAGACAGACATCTATGTATTGAGTCATATCCTTCCATTCTTGACTCTCTCTCTCTCTCTCTCTCTCTCATAATTCCTCAATTGTTTCTCCTCTTCCTGGTATCAATGATCCCATCCTCTGGTTAAACTTACTGAGCTGCTGCTGCCTGACATGTAAACTCTGATGAATTGAGCTCATTCTTTCTTTCTTTCTTCCTTCTTTCTTCCTTCTCTTCCCCTGCCACCTGTCGGATCCAGAAGCTGACTGGACGCAAAAATGATATTGTGTGATTGAAAATAAAAACAAAAACCAAACTCTGCTTACTACATTGTATTGTATTTATTTTTTATTTATATTGATTCTTCCTTTTATGGCTGTTTATTTTCATCAATTCCGGTGGATAGGTAGACACCCCCCTCCTCCCCCTCTATCCTTTGTTCTTTTTTTTTTCCTCTTTTTATTTGATTGGAAGCTTTGAAAATAACTGCCTTTGAAAAATATATATGTGTATCTATGTATCCATATGTGTAGATATATGTATATATAAATATGTGAATGTGTGTGAGTGTTTATATATATATAAACACTCACACATGTATATACATTACATATGTGTGCATTCGTGCACATATGTATATTTGGAGAAAAATACTTACTCCATCTATCCATAGATGATGTTAACATTCTAGCTGCCATAAGGAAGATTTTTTCTTCCTTTCACTGCAAAAAGAAAAATGAATAAAATATAAGTTGATGTTAATGAATTGTTCTCTCTCTCTCTCTCTCTCTCTCTCTCTCCTCTCTCCTCTTCCTCCTCCTTTTCAGACACACTTCACCTATTCTGTTTTTACTTACCTCTTAATTTCTCGTTTGCAACAACACAATCCTACGTAAAACTGTAGCAGTCAACCAGGCCTGAAATATGCGATATCACAGAAATTGTACTAACCTTGCTTACATTCATTTTGAAGAAAGTGATGAACTCTTTAATGTAAGGGCCGTAACTCTAATTCATTTCTCTTCTGTAAAAGAACCAATTTCCAAGACTGGTCCGATGTTTTTTTGGTTTTTTTTTATCTGGAAAATTTTCAACAAAATGTAAATATTTCAAGCCAAAAGAATTGAGATTTTATTTTGAAATTACTGTGTGTCAAGAATGAGACAACATAGCAGGTGCCATTAACGAACGAATGTTTTATTTTTGGCCGTGACACAGTCTTGCCAGATTTTTAAGATTTCCTTATGGCACAGTCAGAGGAGAGCATGCAGGGCCTCTGAAAACAATATGAGAAAGACAGAAGAAACTGGAATTCATTGAGTACAATGCATCTGGTGGACTTGTGATTTCACATACAAGGCGTGAGTCAATCAGAGTTGAACCCAAAACTAAAGGATTGCAAATGAAACTTGTTACTCCCCCAGTCATCAATGGCCCCACAAAGTATCTTGTTTTTTGACAAACAGAACCAACAGCAGAGCCTCTCTATGCTGTCCTGTTGTTTTAAAAAGAGGAAGATACATGGAATATATTTGGATGTATTTTGCCTGAAAAACTAGGGGGGATGGTCGTGGCTGGCCAAGAACTAAAATTCAACAGCTGTTGTAGAGCCACCACATGTGTAATGTCAGATGTGGTGTTGATTGATACAATGAACCCTTGTGGATAGATTCCAGAAGGTTTTATCCAGCAGTGATTAGTAGCTGGGTGGAGTTGAGAAGTTTCTTTCCCAGTCACATGGTTTCAAGTTCAATCCCATTCTGCAGCACCCTTTTGAGTAGAGCTGGTGGACAGAAACTGAAAGAGGCACATAGTATGTGTGTGCGTATATATATGTATATGTGTGTTCATGTCCCTGTCATACAAGCAGTGTTATTTATTTTCAACCTTTCATGAAAACATGTCTGGCCAGGGGGAAATATTACCTTGTTTGGAAACAAAAAAGGCATCTGTTCATAGAAAAAAAAAATCTGCCTTGACAAATACTGTCTGACCGATGCAAGGCAAAATGGACATTAAAATAATAAGAATATCATTTTGCTTCTAAACATAGCAAAGTTGTCCAGCCAAGAAGTGACCAGCTGTGTCCTGCAGTCGTCTGGCCAGTCCAGCTAAGATACATATATCTTGGACTATTGTTCTACATTTAAGAGATGAGGAATTAAGTACATTATTTGCATTTGACGAATATTTGTTTTATGCCCACAGGCATATGGCATAGTGGTTAAGAGTGTGGGCTACTAATCCCAAGATTCCAAGCAGTGACCTGAAAAATATTAATGATAATAATAAGAACAACATCGAGAAATACCATAGGAATGAGAACCCAGGTTCGAAATTTCCCCAAGACACCTGATGAAGGCTGGAGGGTATATCAGCCGAAACGTGTTAACAATGAATAAGATGAGGACAAATATCCATCAAATGTAAATAATGTATCTTGGAATATATCTTTCACTGTGCTCTCTCCCTCCAGATAGTGTGGTGTTATTTGAAGGTAATACGACTGGTATATCTAGCAGATTGAGTTGCCACATAGGGACACCTTTGTGTCTGCCAGTGGGAACCACATCAAAGGTAGAGAAGTGAGGTGTTTGTCAGAGCAAGGCAGTTGCTGTCTCATTGGTGCCACGGTTCTTTGTTTATTTGAACAAAGCACAAGAGTCTCCAGAAGTATTGCAATGGCGTTTTCAGCTGCTTCCATTCATGTTGGAGAATATCAACAAAAGCAAAATCTGCTCCTCACATGTCTGGGCAGCAGCATATTGATGCAGTGTGCATTGCATCAATTTCTGCTTGTCGTCATTGTTTACCCCCCCCCTCCCTACATAATCAAACGTTTGACCCAACACCATCCTGCCTTTTCATGTATTGTGTTTCTCATCAACCCACTCATGAACTCATCCCTTTTAAGCCAGAGACCATCAATGGTTTATCTCCAGGCATCGCTCTCCTTGATCCTCCTCTTCAATTGCCCTCACTTCTATTCAGATTTTATTTTGTTCTCAAACTCTAGAATTTTCTTGGCCTTCCCTCTCTTCTGTTTGTTCTGAAAGTTTCCCTTAAGGAACTGCCTGACAAATCTGTGTACAAAATTCCACTTTCTGTTGGGTCTCCACGTCAATAGGCTCTGGTTATATTTTCTCTCACAAAGCTATGTTACTGATTTTTTTTTTTTGCCAGCCCATGGACTCTGAGTGTCCTCTGGAGCCAGAGTTCAATGAAGGTCTGCATCTTCTTCAGATTCAGAACTTCATTTATCAGCCCCTTACAGTTCGATTGATTTCATGCTTGAATTGAAGATGGAAACGTCATGAGGGCAGGCCCCAAACTTCAACAGAAGGAATGCAACACACACTGATTTTGCAAGGGTTTGTTGCAGACCAAGCAAACACCCAGTGCTTCTTGTATTGGTTCATTTTCTTCTTTGGTATGGGACGATTGGTGTCTGGAGTAGGACTGCAAATATATTGCAGTTGAGCTGTAAGTAGTGGCAGCAGCCCTTTAAGATAAATCAACAAATTTTATGAGGGCATACAAGGCTGAGTTCAGTTTCTGCCTTGGAGAAAAAACTAGAGGCAGACGTATGATGGCTCATCTTGTAAGACTTGCATGGAGTTTATTAAGGCAGATTTTCCACAGCTGGATGCTCTTCTGGTTACTCTTCACAAGCAAGATTCTATTTCTCCAGGACCAGACATGTTTTCACTGAATATTGAACAGGAATAACATTTGTCAAGACAAGGAAACACAAACATATCATTCATACACACACACACACACACATATATACATACATATATATGTATGTATGGAGCTTATATATATATATACATACATACATGTACATACTTATATATATATACATGCATATATATATATACATACATATATATACATACATACATATATAACTATATATATTTATATATATACATACATACATATATATACATTTACACATATCATCATCATCATCATCATCGTTTAACGTCCGTTTTCCGCGCTAGCACAGGTTGGACGGTTCGACTGGGGTCTGGGAAGCCAGGGGCTGCACCAGGCTCCAGTCTGATCTGGCAGTATTTCTACAGCTGGATGCCCTTCCTGACGCCAACCACTCCGCGAGTGTAGTGGGTGCTTTTTACGTGCCACCGGCACAGGTGCCAGGGGAATCTGGCATCAGCAACGATCGGTTGGTGCTTTTAATGTGCCACCGGCACGGAAGCCAGCGAAAGCTGCGCTGGCATCGGCCACGTTCGGATGGTGCTTTTTATGTGCCACCAGCACAGAAGCCAGTCGAGGCGGCGCTGGCATCAGCCGCGTTCAGATGGTGTTTTTTATGTGCCACCGGCACAGGTATCACACTACTACTGTTTCCATTGATATTTATTTCAATGTTCATGTGCATGCGCTTGACTCAACAGGTCTCCTCAAGCACAGCGAGATGTTCTGGGATCCAAGGTACTTTGGGCAGGGGCTATGCGGAACTGGTGCAGGAAGCAGCCCGGGTCTTTGCAGTCACAGCACATCTCCAGAGATCTCGGTCCTTCGCCATTGCCTCAGTGAGGCCCAACACTCTGAGGTCATGCTTGACTACCTCATCCCATGTCTTCCTGGGTTTACCTCTTCCCCTGATTCCTTCAACTGTTTGGGAGCGGCACTTCTTCACACATCTCTCTTCATCCATCCGCAGTACATGACCATACCATCGCAAGCGTCGCTCTTGCACACCACATCTGATGCTTCTTATGTCCAGCATTTCTCTTGGGGCGCTTACACTCTGTCTTGCGTGCACACTGACATTACACATCAAGCGGATCATGCTAGCTTCATTTCTTTCAAGTCTACGCATGTCCTCTGCAATCACGGCCCATGTTTCACTACCATGAAGCATGGCAGTTCGCACACATGCATCATACAATCTACCTTTCACTCTGAGTGAGAGACCCTTTGTCGCCAGTAGGGGTAGGAGCTTTCTAAACTTTGCCCAGGCTATTCGTATTCTAGTGGTGACACTCTCTGAGCATCCACCTCCACTACTAACTTGGTCACCCAGGTAGCGGAAACTATCAACTACTTCTAGTTTCTTCCCCTGGAGTGTGATGGAATCTGTTTTTTGAGTGTCTGTGGTGTCTATTGCTCCTGTGCATCTGCCGCACATGAAAGCTATTTTATCAGTTAATTTCCCTTTGATGTTGCTGCACCTCTTATGCGTCCATAGCTTACACTGGGTACATCTTATGGAGTTTCTACCTACACCTTTCCTACAGATCAAGCAGGGCCACCTGCCCGATGGAGTGTGTGCTGAGTTCGCCTTTCTGCTTACTATAATTTTGGTCTTTGCTACATTTACTCTAAGGCCCTTTGATTCTAACCCTTGTTTCCACACCCGAAATTTCTTTTCTAGTTCCGGTAGTGATTCTGCTATGAGAGCCAGGTAATCAGCATAGAGGAGCTCCCAGGGGCAACCTGTTTTGAATTCCTCTGTTATTGCCTGGAGGACTATGATGAATAAAAGGGGACTGAGGGCTGAGCCTTGGTGTACACCTACTTCTACCCAGAATTCTTCACTATATTCGTTGCCAATCCTAAACTTGCTGACAGCCTCTCTGTATAGGGCCTCTACAGCCCTTATTAGCCATTCGTCAATCTCCAGTTTCTGCATCGACCACCAGATAAGGGATCGGGGGACCCTGTCAAAGGCTTTCTCCAAGTCCACAAAAGCTATGTAGAGGGGTTTATCTTTAGCTAGGTACTTCTCCTGCAGCACAAAACCGAACTGCATCTCATCTAAGCAAATTCTCTCCCTAATGAGATGGGTTATGACCCTCTCTGTGACCTTCATCACCTGATCCAACAGTTTAATACCCCTAGAGCATCACCCTTACCCTTGTAGCAGTTGACTATGGTGCTGCTATGCCAGTCATTGGGTATGATTCCATTATGAACTACCTGGTTTACAATGCGGGTGACTAGGCCATAGCCCACACAACCAGCTGTTTTAAGCATCTCAGCAGTGATTCCTGATGGGCCGGGGGCTTTACCTGGTTTCATACCCTTAATTGCCTTAACTACAAGGGAGCTGTCTATTTGGATAGCTGGTCCCTCTACTGGGTCAACATTTGGCAGGCTCTCCTCCTCCCATTCATTCTCCACATTCAGCAGTCTTACATATACATACATACATACATACATATATATATATATATATATACACATATACATATATACACACACATACACACACACACACATACATGAATATGATGGGGTTTCATTCAGTATCCATTTCCGCCTACCAAATCCGCTTGCAAGGCTTTGGCCAGGCCCTGAGGCTATAGCAGAAGATACTTGCCTAAGGTGCCATGCAGAAGGACTGAACCTGAAACCACATTTCTGAAGCAAACAGCTTAACCACCCGGCCAAAAGCCATGCTTTGCAGTTTAAACAAAGAGCAGATCGTAAACAAGAGCCTGATTGCAGACAGTCAAACATTCAACAGCAAAAATCCATAACAGACGGTGTGTCCTCATTATTTCATTGCTATCAGAACATTGACAAGGAGGGAGTACTTACCTGCTCATTGATCAGATAACTCTTAACTCTCTTGTAATCATACTTATAGGGTTTATCTTTTGAATCTGAACTACATTTCCTGATCCAGGAAGATTTCACAATCATGACATTCCAAACATTGTAATCTAAATTACTTGGCACATATTTGCCTGAGTGGACACGAGAGGCCCTTGACAAGCGTTAGAGGAATGGGGGTTGTTTAGCCCCAGGATACGAGAGGTCTTTGGCAAGCGCTAGAGGAATGGGGGTTGTTTAGCCCCAGGATACGAGAGGTCTTTGGCAAACGCTTCAAGAATGGGGGTTGTTTAGCCCCAGGATACGAGAGGTCTGTGGCAAGCGCTAGAGGAATGGGGGTTGTTTAGCCCCAGGATACGAAAGGCCTTCGGCAAGTGCTTGAGGAGTGGGGGTTCTTTAGCCTCAGGATACGAGAGGTCTTTGGCAAGCGCTAGAGGAATGGGGGTTGTTTAGCCCCAGGATACGAAAGGCCTTCGGCAAGTGCTTGAGGAATGGGGGTTGTTTAGCCTCAGGATACGAGAGGTCTTTGGCAAGCGCTAGAGGTATGGAGGTTGTTTAGTGCCAGGATACGAGAGGTCTTTGGCAAGCGCTAGAAGAATGGGGGTTGTTTAGACCCAGGATACGAAAGGCCTTCGGCAAGTGCTTGAGGAGTGGGGGTTGCTTAGCCCCAGGATACGAGAGGTCTTTGGCAAGCGCTTGAGGAATGGGGGTTGTTTAGCCCCAGGATACGAGAGGTCTTTGGCAAGTGCTTGAGGAATGGGGGTTGTTTAGCCCCAGGATACAAGAGGCCTTTGGCAAGTGCTTGAGGAATGGGGGTTGTTTAGCCCCAGGATACGAGAGGTCTTTGGCAAGTGCTTCAAGAATGGGGGTTGTTTAGCCCCAGGATACGAGAGGTCTTTGGCAAGCACTTGAAGAATGGGGGTTGTTTAGCCCCAGGATACGAGAGGTCTTTGGCAAGCGGTTGAGGAATGGGGGTTGTTTAGCCCCAGGATACGAGAGGTCTTTGGCAAGCACTTGAAGAATGGGGGTTGTTTAGCCCCAGGATACGAGAGGTCTTTGGCAAGCGCTTCAAGAATGGGGGTTGTTTAGCCCCAGGATACGAGAGGTCTTTGGCAAATGCTTCAAGAATGGGGGTTGTTTAGCCCCAGATTATGAGAGGTCTTTGGCAAACACTTCAAGAATGGGGGTTGTTTAGCCCCAGGATACAAGAGGTCTTTGGCAAACGCTTCAAGAATGGGGGTTGTTTAACCCCAGGATACGAGTGGTTTTTGGCAAGCACTTCAAGAATGGGGGTTATTTAGCCCCAGGATACAAGAGGTCTTTGGCAAACGCTTCAAGAATGGGGGTTGTTTAACCCCAGGATACGAGAGGTTTTTGGCAAGCACTTCAAGAATGGGGGTTATTTAGCCCCAGGATATGAGAGGTCTTTGGCAAACGCTAGAGGAATGGGGGTTGTTTAGCCCCAGGATACGAAAGGCCTTTGGCAAGCGCTAGAGGAATGGGGGTTGTTTAGCCCCAGGATATGAGAGGTCTTTGGCAAACGCTTCAAGAATGGGGGTTGTTTAGCTCCAGGATACGAGAGGTCTTTGGCAAGTACTTCAAGAATGGAGTCATTTAGCCCCAGGATACAAGAGGCCTTTGGCAAGCGCTTGAGGAGTGGGGATTCTTTGGCCCCAGAATACAAGAGGACTTTGGAAAGCGCTTGAGAAATATGGGTTGTTTAGCCCAAGGATATGAGAGGCATTTGGCAAGCGCTTGAGAAATGGGGGTTGTTTCAGTACCAGGATACGAGAGGTCTTTCCCAAGAGCTTGAGGAATGGGGGTTCTTTGGCCCCAGAATACGAGAGGTCTTTGGCAAGCGCTAGAGGAATGGGGGTTGTTTAGCCCCAGGAGACGAGAGGCATTTGTGCAAGCGCTTCAGGAATGGGGGTTGTTTAAGCACCAGGATACGAGAGGTCTTTGGCAGGGACTAGAGGAATGGGGGTTGTTTAGCCCCAGAATACGAAAGGCCTTTGGCAAGCGCTTGAGAAATAGGGTTTGTTTAAGCACCAGGATACGAGAGGCCTTTGGCAAGAGCTTAGGGATGGGGGTTGTTTAAGGAACAGGATACGAGGGGTCTTTGGCAAGTGCTTAGGGATGGGGGTTGTTTATCCCCAGGATCCGAGAGGCCTTTGGCAAGCGCTTCAAGAATGGGGGTTCTTTAGCCCCATGATAGGAGAGGCCTTTGTCAAGCGCTTCAGGAATGGGGGTGGTTTAGCCCCAGGATACGGGAGGTCTTTTGCAAGCACTTGAAGAATGGGGGTTGTTAAAGCATCAGGATACGAAAGGTCTTTGGCAAGCGCTAGAGGAATGGGGGTTATTTAGCCCCAGGATACGAGAGGTCTATCGCAAGCGCTAGAGGAATGGGGGTTGTTTAAGTACCAGGATACGAGAGGCCTTTCACAAGCGCTTGAGGAATGGGGTTTGTTTAGCCCCAGGATACGAGAGGACTCTGGCAAACACTTGAGGAATGGGGTTTGTTTAGCCGCAGGATACGAGAGGTCTTTGGCAAGCGCTTCAGGAATGGGGGTTGTTTAGCCCCAGGATACAAGAGGCCTTTGGCAAGCGCTTGAGGAATGGGGGTTGTTTAAGTACCAGGATACGAGAGGCCTTTCACAAGCGCTTGAGGAATGGGGTTTGTTTAGCCCCAGGATACGAGAGGACTCTGGCAAACACTTGAGGAATGGGGTTTGTTTAGCCGCAGGATACGAGAGGTTTTTGGCAAGCGCTTCAGGAATGGGGGTTGTTTAAGCACCAGGATACGAGAGGTCTTTGGCAAGCGCTTGAGGAATGGGGGTTGTTTAGCCCCAGGATACGAGAGGTCTTTGGCAAGCGTTTGAGGAATGGAGGTTGTTTAGCCCCAGGATACAAGAGGCCTTTGGCAAGCGCTTGAGGAATGGGGGTTGTTTAGCCCCAGGATACGAGAGGTCTTTGGCAAACGCTTCAAGAATGGGGGTTGTTTAAGCATCAGGTTACGAGAGGCCTTTGGCAAGCGCTTGAGGAATGAGGGTTGTTTAAGCACCAGGATACGAAAGGCCTTTGGCAAGTAATGAGGAATGGGGTTTGTTTAAGCACCAGGATACGAGAGGTCTTTGGCAGGGACTAGAGGAATGGGGGTTGTTTAGCCCCAGGATACGAAAGGCCTTTGGCAAGCGCTTGAGAAATAGGGTTTGTTTAAGCACCAGGATACGAGAGGCCTTTGGCAAGAGCTTGAGGAATGGGGGTTGTTTAAGGAACAGGATACGAGAGGTCTTTGGCAAGTGCTTAGGGATGGGGGTTGTTTATCCCCAGGATCCGAGAGGCCCTTGGCAAGCGCTTCAAGAATGGGGGTTGTTTAGCCCCGTGATACGAGAGGCCTTTGTCAAGCGCTTCAGGAATGGGGATTGTTTAGCCCCAGGATACGAGAGGCCTTTGTCAAGCGCTTGAGGAATGGGGGTTGTTTAAGCACCAGGATACGAGAGGTCTTTGGCAAGCGCTTGAGGAATGGGGGTTGTTTAGCCCCAGGATACGAGAGGTCTTTGGCAAGCGCTTCAGGAATTGGGGTTGTTTCAGCATCAGGATACGAGAGGCCTTTGGCAAGCGCTTGAGGAATGGGGGTTGTTTCAGAACCATGATACGGGATATTCTTTGCAAGCACTTGAAGAATGGGGGTTGTTCAGCCCCAGAATACGAGAGGCCTTTGGCAAGTGCTTGAGGAATGGGGGTTGTTTAGCCCCAGGATACGAGAGGTCTTTGGCAAGCGCTTGAGGAATGGGGGTTGTTTATGTACCAGGATACGAGAGGTCTTTCGCAAGCGCTTGAGGAATGGGGGTTGTTTAGCCCCAGGGTACGAGAGGCCTTTGGCAAGCGCTTGAGGAATGGGGGTTGTTTAGCCCCAGGATACGAGAGGTCTTTGGCAAGCGCTTCAGGAATGGGGGTTGTTTAAGCACCAGGATACGAGAGTTCTTTGGCAGGTACTAGAGAAATGGGGGTTGTTTAGCCCCAGGATATGAAAGGCCTTTGGCAAGCGCTTGAGAAATAGGGTTTGTTTAAGCACCAGGATACGAGAGGCCTTTGGCAAGAGCTTGAGGAATGGGGGTTGTTTAAGGAACAGGATACGAGAGGTCTTTGGCAAGTGCTTAGGGATGGGGGTTGTTTATCCCCAGAATCCGAAAGGCCCTTGGCAAGCGCTTCAAGAATGGGGGTTGTTTAGCCCCATGATACGAGAGGTCTTTGGCAAGCGTTTGAGGAATGGGGGTTGTTTAGCCCCATGATACGAGAGGTCTTTCTCAAGCGCTTCAGGAATGGGGGTGGTTTAGCCCCAGGATACGCGAAGCCTTTGTCAAGCGCTTGAGGAATGGGGATTGTTTCAGAACCATGATACGGGATATTCTTTACAAGCACTTGAAGAATGGGGGTTGTTCAGCCCCAGAATACGAGAGGCCTTTGGCAAGAGCTTGAGGAATGGGGGTTGTTTAGCCCCAGGATACGAGAGGTCTTTGGCAAGCGCTAGAGGAATGGGGGTTTTTTAAGCACCAGGATACGAGAGGTCTTTGGCAAGCGCTTGAGGAATGGGGGTTGTTTATGTACCAGGATACGAGAGGTCTTTCGCAAGCGCTTGAGGAATGGGGGTTGTTTAGCCCCAGGGTACGAGAGGCCTTTGGCAAGCGCTTGAGGAATGGGGGTTGTTTAGCCCCAGGATACGAGAGGTCTTTGGCAAGCGCTAGAGGAATGGGGGTTATTTAGCCCCAGGATACGAAAGGCCTTCGGCAAGCGCTTCAGGAATGGGGGTTGTTTAGTACCAGGATACGAGAGGTCTTTCGCAAGCTCTTGAGGAATGGGGGTTGTTTAGCCCCAGGGTACGAGAGGTCTTTGGCAAGCGCTAGAGGAATGCCGGTTGTTTAACCCCGGGATACGAAAGGCCTTTGGCAAGCGCTTCAGGAATAGGGGTTGTTTAGTAGCGGCAAATGAGAAGTCTTTGGCAAGCAGTTGAGGAATGGAGGTTGTTTAAGCATCAGGATACGAGAGGTCTTTGGCAAGCGCTTGAGAAATGGGGGTTGTTTAAGCATCAGGATACGAGAGGCCTTTGGCAAGCGCTTGAGGAATGGGGGTTGTTTAACCCCAGGGTACGAGAGGCCTTTGGCAAGCGCTTGAGGAATGGGGGTTGTTTAGCCCCAGGATACGAGAGGTCTTTGGCAAGCGCTTCAGGAATGGTGGTTGTTTAAGCATCAGGATACGAGAGGCCTTTGGCAAGCGCTTGAGGAATGGGGGTTGTTTAACCCCGGGATACGAAAGGCCTTTGGCAAGCGCTTCAGGAATAGGGGTTGTTTAGTAGCGGCAAATGAGAAGTCTTTGGCAAGCAGTTGAGGAATGGAGGTTGTTTAAGCATCAGGATACGAGAGGTCTTTGGCAAGTGGTTGAGGAATGGGGGTTGTTTAGCCCCAGGATACGAGAGGTCTTTGGCAAGCGTTTGAGGAATGGGGGTTGTTTAGCCCCAGGATACGAGATGTCTTTGGCAAGCGTTTGAGGAATGGGGGTTGATTAAGCACCAGGATACGAGAGGTCTTTGGCAAGCGCTTGAGGAATGGGGGTTGTTTAGCCCCAGGATACGAGAGGTCTTTGGCAAGCGTTTGAGGAATGGGGGTTGTTTAGCCCAAGTATACGAGAGGTCTTTGGCAAGCGCTTGAGAAATAGGGTTTGTTTAAGCACCAGGATACGAGAGGCCTTTGGCAAGAGCTTGAGGAATGGGGGTTGTTTAAGGAACAAGATACGAGAGGTCTTTGGCAAGTGCTTAGGGATGGGGCTTGTTTATCCCCAGGATCCGAGAGGCCCTTGGCAAACGCTTCAAGAATGGGGGTTGTTTAGCCCCATGATATGAGAGGCCTTTGTCAAGCGCTTGAGGAATGGGGGTTGTTTAAGCATCGGGATACGAGAGGCCTTTGGCGAGCGCTTGAGGAATGGGGGTTGTTTAAGCACCAGGATACGAAAGGCCTTTGGCAAGCAATGAGGAATGGGGGTTGTTTAAGCACCAGGATACGAAAGGCCTTTGGCAAGCGCTTGAGAAATAGGGTTTGTTTAAGCACTAGGATACGAGAGGCCTTTGGCAAGAGCTTGAGGAATGGGGGTTGTTTAAGGAACAGGATACGAGGGGTCTTTGGCAAGTGCTTAGGGATGGGGGTTGTTTATCCCAGAATCCGAGAGGCCCTTGGCAAGCGCTTCAAGAATGGGGGTTGTTTAGCCCCATGATACGAGAGGTCTTTGTCAAGCGCTTGAGGAATGGGGGTTGTTTCAGAACCATGATACGGGAGATCTTTTGCAAGCACTTGAAGAATGGGTGTTGTTTAGCCCCAGAATACGAGAGGCCTTTGGCAAGCGCTTGAGGAATGGGGGTTGTTTAGCCCCGGGATACGAGAGGTCTTTGGCAAGCGCTAGAGGAATGGGGGTTATTTAGCCCCAGGATACGAGAGGTCTTTGGCAAGCGCTTGAGGAATGGGGGTTGTTTAAGTACCAGGATACGAGAGGTCCTTGGCAAGCGTTTGAGGAATGGGGTTTGTTTAGCCCCAGGATATGAGAGGTCTTTGGCAAGCGCTAGAGGAATGGGGGTTGATTAAGCACCCGGATACGAGAGGTCTTTGGCAAGCGCTTGAGGAATGGGGGTTGTTTAGCCCCAGGATACGAGAGGTCTTTGGCAAGCGGTTGAGGAATGGGGGTTGATTAAGCATCAGGATAGACTTCATTGAAGACACTGCAGTCTTGAATCTCTTCTCTTTTCTGAAGATAGAAGTGATTTCAGAGATATTTGGAGAGATTTTCTTTTAAGCAGCAGTCTTTGTTTACAAGTGTTAGAAATCAGTGCAAGATGAAAGAAGACAAGGGGGAAATGTGTTTTGTTTTTTGTCCATTTTTACCATTCTGGCATGGAATGGATTATTGATGCGTTGGTTTACAGCCAGATGCCCTTCTTGTCACTAATCTCTACTTGTTTTCAAGGAAGAGATCTTATGTTTGATATTTCTTCAAACGCCTGAAGCAAGAGGACAATTTTGTAACAGAAGAATAGATGAAACCACCAACCTCGCCCATCACTCAGAATGAGTGACCATTCAAGGAGGGCAAATGCAAACAAACATAGATTCACATCTACCTGTACACACACACACACATGCATGCATACACATATGTACGATGGGCTCCTTTCAGTTCCACCTAGCAAATTCATTCACAAGGCATTGGTTGACCCCCCACGGACACTTGCTCAAGTTGCCACACTGTGGACTGAACTCAAAACCACAGGGTTGGGAGGCAGACCTGTTAGCAGCCAGCCACACCTGCTCCTTCATATTTCAGCCACATTTGATGGTGGGTCTAAGTGACATCAGCAGATTTGAAAAGAACTGCTTTTTTTTTTTAAGTTCTAACATGAAATTCAGAGAGAACCTTCCAGAAGTTTATATAAGCCTTGAATTTTCAGTCTCATTTGAAATCCTTTCAGTTGGAATATGTTCGTCAGTCATAGCCACATTCTGTTTTCCACTTTATTTCCCCTTCAGTCAGTGGTCTTTGGATAAATTAACCCCAGGTCTTGGTTTGAAGTCTAGTACTCATCCTATCGATTTCTTTTGCCAAAATGCTAAGTTATAGGGACGTAAACTAACCAACACCAGTTGTCAAGCACTTGTTAATAGGGTGGGTGGGGGTCAAATGCAAATACAAACACACACACAACAGGCTTCTTTCAGTTTCCATCTCGCAAATCCTCTTACAAGGTATTGATCAACCCAGACCTATAGTAGAAGACATTTGCCAAGGGTACAGTGGCACTGAACCCTAAACCATGTGATTAAGAAGCAAATATCCCACAACCCTGCCTATAAGATGATCCCTCACAACCCTTTGTCGTGTTTCTTTTTCTCTCTCAAGTATTAAACAAGATCTGAAAACTTCTTTCTCTCTTGTTTTCAACCAAGGCTTTCAAATTGGAAAAGGTTTTGTGATGTGTCACCAAGCTAGCGCCAGGTTCTCCTGCATGGCCATCCTCATAATCATCGTCTTCCCCCCCACATCTACATCTACAGCTAGGTTGACTTATAAAATATATTCATTTGCCTATCAAACACACACATTCCTTTGAAAGGAACAACAGTTTCTTGCTGTGCAAATTTATCAGGCTGCCATGTTCCATAGTCACTGTGCATAACGATCGACAGAATTAATTAAATAAATTCAATACTATAACATATTCCTTTCCATTCCTTTCGTCTCACCTTTGACATAATTCCCTTTGTTAAGAATCAATGGTATTACCTTAACGATAATATTGCCCCTCCCAGCCAATTACTGGAAGAAAAACACTATTGAACCAAGTCACAAGTCTAAGATTCCTTGACTGGTTAACAAAGGTGAAAGAAATAAAAACAGCTAAAACTAAAACGGAGATTTACTTGCATAGCAAGTGACTTGATCTAAGATTGTGTGCTTGAATGAAAACAATTGCAGTGTGGAAGATGTTTATAAGCCATTTAAGAAACACACAAAATTCATTAGATTCACTTCAACATTTAGATTTAATTTGCCAAAATATTTTCATCGCTTTGAGACCATGACCTGATCACTGACAAAATTCCGTGTTGATATCTGTTATGTCTAAGACATTGGTGTTTTTCCATAAATACACAGACAAAAGACAGCAATTCTCTGCAGTCACTGGAGCTAGGAATGGTGCACTGTTGGTAGAACTAATCAAAACATCCTTCTACAATACTTATTCATTCCTGTTTCAGCATTGCCAACAAAAAAATGTGATTCTGTCCTTTTTAATTATGGATCCTGTGGTTCTTCTTCACCCATGAATCAATACAAATTATGTTGGAAAGTGGACATTCACTCTTTAGCATTTAAACCAGCCATATCCAGCCCAAATATTCTGTTTTATGGTCAAAACAGCCTGATCCATCCTTTCACACCTACCCTTCAATGTCATTCTGAAGTTATAAAATCACATCATTGAAATCTCAAAGCTACAAGAAATAGACAATTAATTCAAAATGATGAGAATTCATAAGTATTGAATTTTGACAGAGTAATCTGAACGATAAATGGTTAAAAAAAAAAACAATACTATTTTTGATGATTTGATGTGGTTTAATTTATTATTCCTTTTCAACATCATTTTTTGTTTTGTGTCAACATTCACTTTTCCATGTTTGCATGAAGTTTATTGGAACAGATTCTCTACAGCTGGATCACCAACTTCCATCACCAACTCTCCCCTTCATTAAAGAGAACTTCCACAACTATTGATGGCAGACAACTTATTGACCTTAAATTCTTTATGTGTTAGCACAGCAATGTTGTGTATTTTGAAGCAACACCTACAATTCGTTTTGCTGGGTCTTTGCGAATGGCAAAAAAGAAAAGGGCAAAAGAAATGATGACTTTCAATTTAACCCAAAATCAAAGATTTTATGCAAATGTTTTCAGTGGAGAGGACTCCATTCAAGTCATCCAAAGACCAAATCATGAATTAAATGTAGCTTCTTCTAATACTGGAAATTGTACGAGTGAACATGTTGTATATATCTAGATCTTAAAACTACTGCTTGTTAAAGGAGATCATTTTCTGACATGCCACCGTTTTTCAGGACTTTGTCTCTGAATATTTAGGCTTTTGGGAGATGCTTAGCATTTTAGTTAACAGAATGGTAGACTGTGAGTGGTATTCAACTGCACCAAAGAATTTCAGTTAAATGCATCAACCCCAGCCCTTGTTTTCTTTTTATACTTCGTACATATTACATCAGTTTCCTTTGCCAAACTGCTAAGTTACAGGGGACGTAAACACACCAGTCGTCAAGCAGTGGTGGGGGACAGAGACATACACACACCCATATATATATATATATATATATATAATATATATACAAACCTGGATACCAAACCATTAATCATTAATTAATGAGGTTAACATTTTCATTAACAATTTCACTTTTAAGTTAACTTTGGAAATCATTACCAGACTAATTAACTTCCGTTAATGAGTTGTTATCAATAAACCATTAATGTTAATTTTTATTATAGAAAAATAACAAAAAATCAGTTTTTACTCTAAAACCACCTCTAAAAAGTGCCAAAACTATAAAATGAGCCTTTTTAAAGGCTTTAGAATTCAAAAAACTTTGGGTTTTTTTTTTTCTTTAGAGTTAAAAAAGGCTGATTTTGTAGTTTTAACTTTTAAATGACCTAAAACAGGCTGATTTCATAGTTTTGGTCCCTTTTTAGGTTTTTAAAGGCTTTTAGAGACAGAAAAGGGTAAAAAGTTTGCAATGTTCAAGAGGTACACATGCTTTCTGGACCCAGCAAGGTCACAGCACTGTGACAGCAGATAGCATCTATGCTGGGATGGAGAGGAGGCCTGTTCTCCACAGAGTCATGACCCAGTTGAAGGTCAACAGCTTCAACGACCAGGATTTCAACTTAATGAAGGAATATGTCAAGGTAAGAAATTAATAATAAAATAATATTATATTATATTAGTACAATATATATGTATATATTATATATAATATATTTCAGACTCAAGGACTTGAAGTCCAAAGACCTCGTCTACTGCTACCCCTTGGTCAGCACACTTTTGGCAGGCACTGATAAAAGATTTAGGACCCTCCTAGAGGATGCAGAATGCCAGCTGGCTGCTGCCTTCCACCCCAGGTTTCGCTTCATCTGGTTTGGATAAGTACAACAGCACCAAGGTCGCCAATGTGAGGAAAAGCATGGAGGGTAAGGTTGAGGAGGAGGCAGCGAAGAGGAGGAAGCTACATAGCTTCAGTGATGTCACCAAAAGAGAGCAGCATGAGTCAGAGGTCACTCGAGGACAAGGCCCAGAATTTGGTCAAGACCTGGTTGGAGACCATCTCAAAGGTCTTGCTGACAGATGCTGCCTTCTTGGGTGAGCAAGTGTTGGTGGACTTTATTCATCAAGTGCAACATAGCCATCCCCTCCAGTGGAGTGTTCCCTTGAGGGCCAAGGGATCATCTCTGTCTGATGAAAACTTTGACATGCTAATTTTCATGAAGGGCAACATGCATCTCATGAACAAAATGTAGAACAAGAGGAGGAAAAATCAAATTATGTATATATTGTGTTTTTCCTCTTTTTAATCTTTATTTTTTTATGGCCACTTTATCAATAAACTTTTTTAGTTTAATACTAATATTATTTCATTTGAGTTTTTCTTTTACCCTTTTCTGGCTCTAAAAGCCCTTAAAAACCTTTAAAAAGAGGCCAAAACTATGAAATCAGCTTTTTTAGGTCTTTTAAAAGTTAAAGCTATTAAGTTAAAATTTTTTAAAACTCTAAAGCAAAAAAAAAAAAAAAAAAGTTTTGGGGTTCTAAAAGGCTAATTTTATAGTTTCAAAGGGGTTTTTTGGTGGTTTTAGAGCAAAAACTGATATTTTTTTTTTCTATAATAAAAATTAATGTTAACGGTTTATCAATAACTTCCATTACGTTTTCAAAGAATTAACTAATTAACGGTGCCCACCTTTGTATATATTATTTGTATACATATCGACTTCAAAGCTCCACGCTGGGAAATGGTATGATTTTAATATATTGAGCTTCTGGCCTCTTCTCGGGGCCCTGTTCTTTCCTCTTCCCTTCATTTAATTTATTTTACACATTTGTATTCACTCTGATGAAGCTCCATGTACTGGATCAAATGTCCTATGAAGATGATGAATATTATTTTCGAAATTCTTTTGTAAGCATTGACTGACATTGGAAGTGGAAACGGCTGCAAGAAATCTTATGTCCTGCTTTAAAGAATATTCTACAGATGGGGTCCAAATGGTTCGTTTGTTCATCAAAAGTTTTTTCTATTTTCTGATTATTTAATATATATATATATACTGGAGTAAACACATAAATGTGAAACAAGGTGGAAAAAAGAGTACTCAAATACCAGAGGTAGAGTATTATGCTTTATTTAAAAGCAGCAGAAATTTAACAAAAGCTGTTACTCGGAGTTTCACGTTCCTGTTCGTCAGACAGTTTTGAACTGTAACAGCTTTTGTTAAATTTCTGCTGCTTTTAAATAAAGTATATATATATATATATATATATGCATACAGGATGTCACCAACTGTGTAAACAACATGAAATACATATACAAACACGTTAAATGTATGTATCTCATGTTATTTACAGTTGGTGACGTCCTGTATCCATATATGCACACACACAAGTATATATTATTTAATTGAATGCCACGCATCCATGTAATTTCATATATAGATATACACTAGCAGAATTGCCCGGCGTTGCTCGGGGCTGAATTGCTTGAAAGTACTGTTAATGATTGCACTGAATTATGATGATTATTCAGGCAAACATTGATATAAGTTTACAGTGGGAGATAAGGACTTAACGATCAAACGTGTGCCATTGCATTGTTTTGGGGGAACCAAATTTCTGATGAGCATTATAGGGGCACCAACTTTAAGTTTGAGAAAGTGTGGTGGTAGTCCGGGGTGCTCAAAGGAATTGAGTACCTCTATTGGATAGTTGATGACGTCCTCTGGGTCAGGAGTTGTATCGATAGACTGATATACATAGACTTCCCCAGGAATGAGTTTTAGCATTTCATCATTAATATGGTGAACAGTTTTATTCCTCGGGGCCAGTATAGCCTTTTTGCCAATCCAATCCATATTCTGATAATTAGCTTGTAGATCTGGGAACACTGCATCTCTGAGATCAGAAGGCGTCTTAACAATGGTACAAATGGAATCGATGGCAATATTACCATTTTCATCCCCTGGTATTTTGCCTTCGCCAAGTGCAAGGAGGGTGTGAGGAAATGCTGCTGATGTGATATTACGTCGCATATGAGCACGCATATTGGTGTGAAGTTTGAGAGTTACTTCCGTTTATTTAAAAAATATGCATTAAAATGGAAAAAAATGATGGTAAATTATTTGTAAAATCATAGACTCATCGTAGACGCGCGCTAATACACAGAAGGACTCGATATGAATCACGACTATAAGATACCCGGTTTTGGTTAAACTGCATCGCAAAAGTGGGAGTAGTTAGGAATCTAAATCGGAGTAGACAGACACACAACCTTTCTTTTATATATAAATATTTTCGTCCTAAAAAACTTAGTATGGATTGAATGGTTACCTCTATGGAAATATATACACGCACATTATACATACATGTGTGTATAGATGAATATATAAATACATTTAAATATCTATATACACTTTTGGGCGATCTTTCTGTTTCTTAGAGATAACTTTAGATCTTATTTTCGTCCTAAAAAACTTTGTATGGAGTGAATGGTTACCTCTATGGAAATATATACACACACGTTATACATACATGTGTGCATAGATGAATATATAAATACATTTATATATCTATATACACTTTTGGGCGATCTCTGTGCTACTTAGAGATAACTTTAGATCTTATTTTCGTCCTAAAAAACTTTGTGCGGAGTGAATGGTTACGTGTATGGAAATATATACACACACATTATACATACATCTGTGTATAGATGATATATAAATACATTTAAATATCTATATACACTTTTGGGCGATCTTTCTGCTACTTGGATATAGGGGCGATGTTTCGCTTGTTGTAGCACACGTTTCCGTCGATTTCCGTAAAAAATGTAAACACTGAATCGGCCATACATACATACATACATACATACACACACACATACACACACACACACACACACACATACATGCATACATACATATACACATAAACCGAGTAAAAAATTTCAGTTATCTCTCTTTCACACATTACTCTCTCTGTCTCTTCACACATACTAACAGAAGCACTTCACTTACACAACATACTGTCTGTTTCCCACACTCCATCAAACACACATGTACATCAATGTGTCCCATGCACGGTAACTTCAAAAGAACTTCCCTCGTCATACAATCGCTTTCTCTTAGTCTCTTTCGCTCTCATTACTTATGTAAAGAAATAAAAGTTTTTTACGGAAATCGACGGAAGCCTGTGCTACGACAAGCGAAACATCGCCGATATAGGTCTTATATTCGTCCTAAAATACTTTCCTGTCACACACTCACGCACACGCACGCACACACACACACACGCACCCTCACACACACACACTCACACACACGCACGTTAGCTTACAATTTTATTTATATATTTGTGTGTCTATGTGTGTAAAGGGGAAGTGGCAGACTGAAAGAGTCACTCACTACAAAAGGTGAATTACTTTCATTTTATTCGTTGCACACTGTGTGTGTGCGTGTGGTGTAAACCACATTAAGAAAAGCATTTGACATACACACCAGAATGTGAGTTTTCTGTAAATTTTGCTTAATTGGAGTTTAAATTTTAAAAAGTGGACCTGGCAAAACCCGATGCATTCTACTCTTAAAAATGCTAAGTAAATTGTAATTGAAGAAATCCTATATTGTAGATTTCTATAACTGACAAAGGGAGGCAGATAAAATCTGCTTTTTATAATAAGAGATTATAAAAGGCAGATTTTATCTGCCTCCCTTTGTCAGTTATAGAAATCTACAATATAGGATTTCTTCAATTACAATTTACTTAGCATTTTTAAGAGTAGAATGCATCGGGTTTTGCCAGGTCCACTTTTTAAAATTTAAACTCCAATTAAGCAAAATTTACAGAAAACTCACATTCTGGTGTGTGTGTCAAATGCTTTTCTTAGTCTGGTTTACAGCACACGCAAACGCACACACACAGTGTGCAACGAATAAAGTGAAACTAGATGTAATATTTGTTTCTGTCTATCACGCTGATAGATACATGAGTAAAATGTATGGCAAGCTAACAGATAAGAGTGAGTGAAAATGTTCTTGGAAGAGAGTAAATAGCAACAGAGTGATTTGAGGAAGACTAAACTGAAACAGTGTTTATGTATGAAACAGTGTTTATGTATAAACAGACGACACTTATATAAACCCTTTCGTTACCAAACCGCCCGAATTTACCTATTCATATTTAAATGAGAATATCAGAGTAAATCTCTTTAGTACATTCGTGAAAACACGTATTATACTTCGTAAACATTTCAAATACAGTTTTGTACAAAAATCGAAGTGTAATTTTAATTCCGTGAATTATGGGAGATTTTTTTCCGAAATTTGTTCCTATTGTGTTTTCAAAATTTGTAATTCTGACCAAAAATGGATACGAATTTCATTATATCAAGCAGCGAGTCAGAATTCGAAGGATTTTCTACTGAAGACCTTCATAAATCTAACTCTATGACTGAAAAAAAAAAGCATCTTTATATAAGAGTGAAGTTGTGTGTCTGTCTCCTACGATTTAGATTCGTAACTACTCCCACATTTTGCGGTGCAGTTTAACCAAAAGCGGGTATCTTATAGTCGTGATTCATATCGAGCCCTTCTGGGTATTAGCGCACGTCTACGATGAGTCTACGATTTCAAAAAAATTTACCATCATATTTTTCCATTTTAATGCATTTTTTCGCTTTTATATAAGGGAAGTAACTCTCTAAAAATATCTACGATGTGTCAACGATTTAAAAAAAAATTTACCTTAATTTTTTTTCAATTTTTAATGCATTTTTTTGCTATTTTTTTGGCTATAACTCTCTAAAAATGCTTATATAGTTATTTCCCTTACAACCCGAGCAACGCCGGGCGATACTGCTAGTAAGAGATACACACACGCATATGTATACGACAGCCTTCTTTCGGTTTCCGCCTGCCAAAAAGTTTTAGTCAACCCAAGGCTATAGTAGAAGACACTTGCCCAAATTTCCTCACAGTGGGACTGAACCTGGGACTGCGTGACAGGGAAGCAAACTTCTTACCACACATCCACGCCTGCCCCTACCTCTGTACTCCATCCGTTTTAGATTGCATTCTAAATAAATACAGAAGTTCGTTCATAAAACCTTTCACTTCAACCTCGGATGGAGGTGTGCAAGTGCACACTTCATGTACAATTGAAAGATTTGTCGATACGTGGTATTTTGTTATACAAACACAATATACCATAAAGTATATTAAATGTTTTAAAAAGTCAATCGTACGTTCTGTTGCGCTAGCAACGCTTTTTCATTATTTTCTACAGACATTCCATTAGAAATTGTAGCCAGCACTGATTTTGCTGCATCGTTTCGTATCGAGACATCAGATGTAAACAAACAATGAGATAAAAAACAAAGTGAGTAATTTTTATGCAGTTTTGTCATCGATATCTCATTGTTTGTTTCTATCTGACGTCTCGATACGAAACGTTGCAGCAAAAATCAGTGCTGGCTTCAATGATTTCCATAGAATAATATCTGTGGAAATTAACCTGAACGAAAATATTAAACGTACAAACGAATCGACTCTTGCCACCAGCACCACCGTTCATGGGTGGGTTCTTGTTGCATTCAAGACTAGCAGTATCGCCCGGCGTTGCTCAGGTTTGTAAGGGAAATAACTATAAAGCATTTTTAGAGAGTTATAGCCAAAAAATAGCCAAAAAATGGAAAAAAAATGATGGTAAATTTTTTTTTTGAGAGTAATAAAAGTTGAGTTGCGTCCCCTAGACAGTCTGTGGTTTGTTTTTTTATATTCTCGACCCCATGTCGAATTTATCGATTTTTTTCAGAACTGGGGGAACTTTTCAAAATTTTCGCTGCGTTAGTTTTGAATTATGACATTGGGCTATGTGTGTGTCAAGTTTCATCAGAATCGGTTGAAAGCCGTGGTCAGGGTGAGGGTACGAGAAAACAGACACACAGAAACACGCACAGACAAACTGCCGTTTATATAGAGAGAGATAACACAAACCCCGACAGCCTCCCCACCACCACCACCACCAACTATTTTATCTCATTTAACTAAGAGGTCATCCAGTCGATCCTCCTCTTCGCCACAACGCGCGGCAACACTCATTTTCCTCTCTTGATTATTGTACCGCCACCACCACCACTACTACTACGACTACTACTGCTGCTGCTGCTGCTACTGCTACTACTACTACTACTACTACTACAGCTGTTGCTGTTTTCTCTGTCACCACTACTGCTCTGTCTGTGCGTGTGTGTGTAAACTTGGCTATGAGCTGGAAGTCTAGCAGTGTGGTTGATAAGTTTGTTTCCGACCAACACGGCTTCAAGTTCAGTCCTGTTGCATGGCACCTTAAGCATGGGTCTTCTACTGTGACCCCCAGGTTGGCCAAAGTCCTGTGAGTGAATTTGGTGGGTGGAAACTGAAAGAAGCCCATTATTCATACACACACAAACACACACATATATATATATATATATATACACATATCCATATACATATACATATATATATATGCATATGCATATATATATATATATATATATATTTATGTAGGTCCCGGGTTGAGTCGGGGTTAACCACAGTAAATAAGGTACTCAATACATAGAGTGAATTAATTTATTTTATAGAAGGAGCTTCTACAGGACTAGAACTGTTTCATTTAAAAGAAATCATCAGGAAGCTTCCTGATGATTTCTTTTGAATGAAACAGTTCTAGTCCTGTAGAAGCTCCTTCTATAAAATAAATATATATATTATATATATATATATATATATATTCTTGACTGCAGCTCGTATCTGATCATTGGGTTTGTCAGTCTTCTTCTCAACTGATTCTTGTGACTGAATGTGACTTTAGAATCTAAGTCGGTGGTAAAAGAGTCGTGGGCAGAATTCACACAAGATGGTTGGTGAGGGTCGTGGATGTTTGGATGTTAAGACGCTCCTTTCTTCTTCTGTGTTTTACCTCCTCATTCTGTTGTCTGTTCTGCTTGAAGGAGAGCTGGCTCCATTGTGGACAGCAGTGCTCCAGGCTCTCTTATCCAACTTGTCCCCATGAGAATGGCTGCATGCTAGTTGGAGCCAGGGTCCATATGTATGGTGGGCTTCTTTCAGTTTATGTCACAAAGCTATGGTTCCCCCAGGGTCTACAGTAGAAGACACTCATTTGCCCCAGGTGCCCTGCAGTGGAACTGAACTCCAAACCATGCGATTTGGAAGCAAACTTCTTAACAACATACTTATCACTGCACATATGTATCTGTGTGAGTCTGTGTGTGTGTGTGTGTGTGTACATATGTGTGAGTGTGTGTATGTACGTATGTGTGAATGTATGTGTGTTTATGTGTATGTATGTATGAGTGTATGTTTATGTATGTATGTGAGAGTGTATGTATATGTGTAAGTGTGTATTTATGTATGTATGCGTGTGTATATGAAACACTCTGAAATGTTTGTATTGGAGTTTCCAGTGCAAATGCCAAGCAGTACAGTATGTCGTTTCCAAACTTCTAGCAGAGTGAATTGTGTCATCATGCTGTTTTTCTCACAGACGGTGCCCAACTGACCCTACAATACTCTGTGGTAGGCAAAATCAAAAACAAACAATGCCCATGGGTGAAATTAAAAATATGAAATGGCAACAATTTACCTATTGTGTGAATGTGTATGTATGTGACTGCATGTGTGTATATGTATGTGTATATATATGCGAGTGTGTGTATATATATGAGTGTATGCATGTACATAGCTTTTTATTTTTAATCTTTTGACTTGCTTCAGTCATTAGACTGCAACCAAAGTTTTTCTGTTGAACGAATTGACCCCAGGACTTATTTTGGGGGGGTAAAGCCTTGCACTTATTCTATTGTTCACTTTTTGCCAAACTGCTAAGTTTCAGGGATGTAAACACACTAACATTGGTTGTCAAGCAGTGGTGGGGGACAAAGACACACACACACACACGCAGACATGATAGGCTTTCAGTTTCCATCTACCAAATCCACTCAAGGCTTTGGTTGGTTTGAGGTTATAATAGAAGAAACTTGCCCAAGGTGCCATGTAGTGGGACTGAACTTGGAACCATGTGGTTGGGAAGCAAACTTCTTACCACACAGCCACACTTGTTAACTTCTGGAAAATCTTTTGGTTTTGTTTATTGATCTGTGAATATATTTGAATGATAAGAGGAGGAAATTGTGAAGTTGTCAAGGTAGGTAGCTGGGTATCTAGGAGACAGAAAGCCATAAAGTAATATCTTAAGACATGTTGTTAGAAGGAAAAAGCTAAAATATTTTCTCTTCCTGATAAAAGGCTTGACTTGAAATATTGAAGTAGAAAAAGGTGTGTTGCTGTAGTTTGTTCAGGATGTAAAGGAGGGTTTGTTGTAGTGCCATAGCTTTCTGGGTAGGGTACACTGTGTATATTAAAGACCCTTTCAGTGACAGTGTTTAGGAGTGCTTTGAATATAATATACCTGCCTACTATGACTTGGTATAACACCTGAAGTGAATGAAGTTAAGTGTCAGTAATTCTAGGTGTGACACAGTATTCTTCTACACAAGATTCCACCCACCTTTATCCAAATGTTGCATTTTTCGCTCCCTTCTCTATCAAAAGGCCCTTATGATGGCCACAGCAGTAAAGGCAAATGCAGACACTAAAATGCAACAGTTGTTTGACAGTTTACAACCCAACACAAAACCTTAGACAAGCAACACTAATGATGCTGGATCTATTTCCAAGTCAGGTAAATATCTTCCCATGTCTGGACTTGGTGATTATTCTTACGATGACCATTATTCTGGTGAAATGGCAGCAGAGTTTACAGTAGATGTTTCAGGTTCATTAAACTTACAGCAGCAGAGTGAGTTGAAGCTTGTTACAGCAATTAAATAAATATACCCTTTAGATGTTAAGGTGGTGTATCAGTGCATTATAGCTGCTCCCTACAGGTGAAGTGTAGCTGGCCCCAACAAAAATAGTTTATTGCATAGGTAGTCTATAGTCAACCCCTTCAGGCATTGCTAGTTGGCCCCTATACAGTTTTCTTGTCAGTCAGTTGGCAACAGCCACTAAATCTCTTCCAATTTCAATTCCTGTCAGGTAATATTGACAATAGTGTTGTGATTCCAACCAAATGTGTTTTCGCAAAAATTCCAAGATTGGCAGGTCTCAAAAGAATAATCAATATGGACAAGGTGACGTTTGAAGGGAGGGGCAGGCAATCCAAGAGGTTGCTAGTGTTGGAAGCATTAACTTAGGATATTGAGCCAGACATTTGGAGCAGGAGACTTGGTCCATATCTTGACAACAAAATTATCTCTGTTAAGGTTATCACCACATTTGTATTCACAGTCAAAGATCCCATCCATGTCACTCACCTTTGAAATTATTCATTTTACTATAAAATGAAAGAAAAGAATACACCAAATTTTCTTAATGAAACATGCTTTTTTATTGCTGATTGTTTGTTTTAGAATTTTTACATTTTTTACAAATTTTTTCTTCTTCCATAATTGTTGAATGGGTGAGATGATGTTTCATCAGAGCAATTAGATTTTATGACCAGAGTTATTTTTAAGGAAAACTTGGCCTCCACATAAAGGATGACAAAACCGAGACGAAAATGCATGGCATAGCAGACCTGTCCAACCCATGTTAAACTGGAATCATTCAAATGATGATGATGATGATGATAATGATGATGATGGTGGTGGTGGTGGTGAGGAGGAGGAGAAGGAGGAAGAGAACAATGGTGGTAATGATGATGGTGATGATGATGATGATGATGGTAATGAGATCCTATCCTACCACTAAATGTTCAATTCAGTTCTTAACTTCACAGCCACTGGACTTTCTAAATCAATAATTCTTTCTAATCTAGGCACGTGGCCAACAACTTTTAGGTGCATGGGTGGGTGGTTGATTCAATCCATCTCAGCTCTCAACTGGTTCTTTATTTCATTGGCACCAAAAGGATAAAAGGTAAAGTTGACCTTGATGGCATTTGATCTCAGAATACAGAAAGCTAGAAGAAATGCCACTGAACATCTTGTCCAAAGTTCTAACAATTCTGCCAACTCATTAAGAATAACCAAAGTTAACCAATCCCTTTGACAAGGGAAACACACAACAAAAGCCTTCAAAGGATGATCTCTACATTTGCAAGTGGGCTTTATTTGATAAAATAATAATAATAATATCAATAAGGATAATGGTTTCAAATTTTGACTCAAGGCCAGCAGATTAGAGGAACTAACCCCAGTATGCAACTGGTACTTAATTTATTGACCCTGAAAGGATGAAAGGCAAGGTCAACCTCGGTGGAATTTGAACTCAGAATGTAAAGACAGAAATATTGCTAAGCATTTTGCCCAGCATGCTAACGATTCTTGCCACCTTGTATAATGATGATAATAATAATAATAATCCTTTCTAATAAGGCAAAAGGCCTGAAATTTGGGGAGAGGGGACTAGTCGATTACAGTGACCCCAGTATTTGACTGGTACTTAATTTATCAACACCAAAAGGATGGATGAAAGGCAAAGTCAACCTTGGCGGAATTTGAACTCAGAACGTAAAGATGGGTGAAATGCTGCTGAATGCTGCTTGACGTGCTAACGATTCTGCCAGCTTGCCGCCTTTAATGATGACGATGATGATGACGATGATGGTGGTGGTGGTGATGATGATGACAATGATAGAAAAATTTAGAAGAATGATTTTTTTTAAAGTTAACTTTTTCACAACCCACAAATAAAAAGAAAAATGGAAAAAAACCCCTAAGATTGGTACTTACAGCTGAGTCTTCTATCCCCTTAGACAGGGGACCAGTTTGCTTTGGATAACTTTTGTTCCTAACAGCAATGTGAAGTGAAGTAATGAAGAAAAAAAACCCAAATGAATTTGAACTCACAACTCACAGGTCCATAAATTCAATGCCTTATTCATTCAACCATGTCATATTTGAAAAAAACCCCACAAAAACAAAGAAACAAATGGGTAAAAAATATAAATAAATAAAAACCACATAAATTTTTACCCCCACCACCATTTTCTTCATTGCTCTTAATTTTTTGTTTTTATGAATTTCAGGGTAAAACAGTAGTTATTCTACAGACAAAACATAACTAAAATATATTTGTAAATAAAATAAAATAAAAATAAAGATGCATAAAGTTGTTAATTTTTTTTTTTTGGTTTGTTTTGTGTTTTTATTGTTAAACTATCATCGTCCTTGTCCGAGGGTGTCTGTGGTATTTTAGAATTTCTTGTTTGTTAATAATTATTTTCGTACTAAAAAGACACGACAGCAGCCCCATCACACCAGCGGTGAGGATGTAAGAGAGAACGGTGCCCGTTAAATGTACAACGTAACCCATTAATCCAGACAAGATGACTTGGGACAAGAAATAAGTGCTGTCCAAGATGGCCATGTCCATAGCAATGCCACGAATTTGATGTGAATGAGAAGGACTGGCATTGCTCGTGGGTCGTTCGACGTCGAAGAAGAACACCTGGAATAAAAAAAAATATAAAAAGAAACAATGAAATATTTGGGTTAGTTTTGGAAACAGGTTTTTGAAGGTAAAAGACAAGAGTCAGCTAAGAAAATCCATAAGCTGATCAAGAGACTGTCGTGGAATGGGATTAAACGAGGTTTATTTTTTTCAATATAGACCCCCTTGCAGTGCACACCCTTCTTCCATCCATGTTGGAGTGCTTGGATCCCATTAATGAAGAAGTTGATCAAAAAAAGTCTTGAACAGCAAATGTGATGCCATCATCACTGCAATGTTGGTTCCCAGCCATGTGTTCTTTCATGATGGTGAATAGACGATTGCCAGATGAGGTCAAATCAGAAGAACCAGGGAGGCTGACAGACCAGTTCAAAGTCACAGTCAAACACAGCAGCCACTGGCAGAGTATACTCATGATAGGCAATAAACACAATACCATCACCTTCCCTGAAGATGAAACGACCCTGGCCTTCTTTGGAGCAGATGAGGAGAGGTGTTTCTGCTGCAAGGATTCTCTCTGTCTCTGGCTCAGTGATGAAGCCAACGCTCATCCTGGCTGAGGAAATGTTTAAGGAAACCAGTTGCAGTTGCCTGAAACAATGTCAGGTTTTCCTGTGATGTAATCAGCCTGATGTGCTTTTGATCAGGTGTCAGAAGACATGTCATCCATCAAGCAAAAACGTTTGTCATGCCAAGTCCATTGTGCAGAATATTCCCATTTCTCTTCAGGGATATTCTAACAGCATGTGCTGTCTGATTTATACTCAATCACTTATCATCCATCGCCATCTGGTGAACATGATCAATGTTTGTCTTGGTGGTGGCAGATGTAAGATGTCCAGACCTTGTGTCATCTTCAAGACTCTCTCTCTCTTCCCCTCCTAAATGCAGCTGCCCACTTTTTCATTGTTGATAAAGCTGGGACATCATCCTGTAATGTAGCAACCATGTCAACATGGATGTCTTTAGGGGTTAAACCTTTTTTCTGAAGGTACTTGATAACACCACGATGCTAAATTTTATCTATTTTCTAGAGAATTCGATACTAATTACTTTTGAAGTGTTCTTTGAAGAGTCAGATGTCAGTTTAGCTGGAAAGAAACAAAGCAGTTATTAATAAGAAGAGCTGAAATGAACACATGCAAGATCTCACAACTCTAGCATCACTCTTTCATAGTCAACCTTTGAACTCTACAGCTCATCCTCATCGAAGGGAAACTACTACTCACAGAATCTGGGAAGTTGCCAGGTCTTCAGCACTATTACATCTTTGGTCAAGATACTTAATTTCGAAAGGGAGAGTATTTTCCCCTCTGCTCTGTGTGTGTGTCTATGTATGTGAGTGTGTGTGGTTACCAGTGAGGGCCTTTGAACATCAATACCTAATGGTATTTTCTCCTACAAAAGTTACTTCCATTTATGCAAAGTTGCCTTAGCTTTTCTTCCCTTAAGAGATTAATAAAGTGCATGTGGTTGAAATTGACTAAAACCTTTGGATGCAGTGCCCCAGCATGGCCACAGTCTAGTGACTGAACTCAATAACAGTTTAATTTAATGGCTGTGACAATTCCCCAGTAAAATGGAATAAGTTCCTCATTAGGCTGCAGCGCTAATTATGGTTTGTTCTCAACACAAAATGTTACCTGCAAATTAACAGATGAACTGGTCCTTAATCTAACCCTATTGATACCAATATCCCTGAGATTGACCCTGGTTCTGATACAAACATTATGGTTTAACCCTTTAGCATTCAGATTACTCTGTCAAATTTAATCTTTATTTATCCACACTGTTTTCAATTAATCCTGAATTATATCATAGCTTCAAGATTTTAATAATGTGATTGTTTATTTTTTTAAATGACATTGTAGGGTAGGTGTGAGAGGTCAACAAAAGAAACCAAGAGAAAAAGTACCAGACTTAAAAATACAAATCCTGGGGTCAATTGTTCGACCAGAAACCCTTCAAGATGGTGCCCCAGCATGGCCACAGTCCAATGACTAAAGTAACAAAGAAGGGGTAAAAAACTTGTTCACATCATTTGCCTCCGTACAGCCATGAACATGGCTACGTGGACGTGGCTGGTGTTTGATACATTGGTAGATTATTAGCTCAACAGGAAACCCGTGGATGTTGGAGACAGGAAGAGCATCCAGTTGTCAGAATGTCTCCCCTGACTTTTGTCTCACCCATGCATCTTCGTTTTAGCTTCTGCATTTCCATGCAAGCACGGAGGTTAAGACAATGACGAAACTGGCCAGTGGCTTTGGTGACAGCAACAACGAAGACAAATGAATCTCATTTAGCACTGGAGACCAACAATGAATTTGGCAATTTTCCTTTTGAAAACTTCTAACTTGAGCTTTTACTAGTTTCATTAATTTGGTAGGGGCCATGCTGGGCTTTTAAGGGTTCCAGGAAATTTTCAATCCTTGTGTTTTGGGTTTTATTATAAGAAACTCTTTGAAAAGGCAAAGTAGATCTAGCCTAAAACTGGGACTAAATTTGGCAGAGACAATACCACAAGGTATTCTTTTTTTCTGATGCACCAATTCTATATAAAGCATTTTTTGTTTGACACACTGATCCCTTACTCTTTCTTTCTCACACACACACAACCATTCTCGACATCAAATTTTGAAGCCACCCTACAATGAGAGCAGCTAAAACATCAATAGTTACAAATATATTATGATTATTATTTCTAAGAATGTCAGACTCGTCAAAGGAATGTCAAATTATCCTCGAAGAAATCATAGAATCAGACAAGATAATGAAGAAGTAACTCTGTTGAAAAAAATATATATATACAAAGAAAATGGGAGAAAAAATGCCAAATGTTAAGAGAACATTCTAGAGATTCCATTGATAAAGAGCAGAGATAAATAAAATATTGCAAATTGTATTAGTATGTTGTGACTAACACATGTTTAGAATAGATAAATAATGGTGTCTTGGAGGTAACATTGAAGAAAAGTTGTTCAGTGATGTCAGAGCAATGCTGAGACGTGTTGGGAGTGGAATGGCAGATCTTCACTTTTGTTAGACTCATCAACATCATCACCATCTGCTTTTCCATGTTTGCACGGATCAGATGGAGTTTATTGAGGTTGATTTCTGATAGCTGGATGCTGTCACCAACATTCTTTTGTTTCCAAGTCGGGTAAATATCTTCCCATGGTAGGACATGTCTTTACAGAAGATTGGAAACAATGGACGCCACTTATATAACGGTGAAACTCATTTACAACTATCATGCAGAGTCAAGACCACACACACACACAACAGACTTTTTTTCAGTTCCTGCCACCAAAATCCATTCCCAAGGCTTTGGTGGTCATTATTTTAAATCAAAAACATGGATCTCTAAACAAAGGGCAGGTGTTCTGGAGTTCAACAAGTTGCTGGTTAATATATGTACAACTAACACTCAGAGCAAAATTTATCTCCTTAAATATAATTTTGGTAAAGATTTCTTAGGGAACTTCTTGGCACTGTTTAATTTAACTCTGGTGATTGGTTTGTCTTTTCAATTTAGTCAGCCTACATGGCATAGAATCTTCTAGAATACAGGTTTTTGCCACTGTATTCATGTGAACAAACTCCAGTTAAGGTCTCCACTCAAAATCTTGTCTTCAATGTTCAATAGAATGTTCTGAGTAGCTTCCAATAAGCATTCTTTGAGCCCAATTGTAACATGAAAATTTAGTGTGGTGGTCAGTCATGGATTTTTCCCTGGTGGTTCACAATTTGAGGCAGGTTGTGTGTGTGTGTGTGTGTGTAGACAATGACTACACCAAAGTTTAAGTTTTCAAATATTTTATTAACCTGCATCATTATATTTACAAATGTAATAGTAGCAGCGGCAGCAGCAGCAGCAGCAGTACGGGAGCTGGAACAGTGTGTCGCTGCATCCAACATTTGTTGGTGATTCCCTACTACTTCTGGTGAATGACATATTTGCACCACCCTCCAGGTGACAATCCTCCAACCCACGGGTCTGTTTTGGGGTAATTGTTGCTGGTGAGGGTTTTAATGATGTCTGAGTGTAAATCCCACCTCAACCTCTTTTAGTCCCCTTCTACAATATGAAGAAGAATCGTTGGGTCTATTCTTTCCCATGCAGCTCCCCTCACCACACAACTTTTACAAATGTACACCAAATAAATCAATAAAACTCAATGAACATATCGGTCAGGAATATTCTGTATGGAACTTGTTGGAGAAGGTAAAAGGCAGAGCAAAGAATTAATGTGTGTTACCTGGCACTGAAAATTATGGTTGGTGTCTGTTGTCAAATAAGACCAAAGCATGTTACTTACACAAGGGAAAGAGGAAAAGAGAGAGAGAAACCAACTCACTGAGACAATCAACATAGATTCCCCTCGAAAGGTAACGACTCTCTGACCTCAGGTTGAATTTCCCAGTTTTTATAGATGTAAGCTAGCTTCTAGAATCTTCTGCTAAATTATTTGGTGGGAAAACTTGTTGAATTAGTTTGAAGTTTGCCACAGAAACCAGAACAAGTCAACCAGTGCTAAGTGGGTCAGCCATATCCACATCGAAGCTAATATCTTTTATGGCAAATTTTCTTCTTTTATGGAGATGTATTGTGGTTCTAGACTGGAGAAATCTAAGAGCTATGGTTCAAATCTCAACCAGGGTCTCATTACAAATTGAGCAAATTAAAGATTTGGATCCTCCTAGAAGACTTGTATTAATAAGCATGCCAAACCTATCTGCTGTGCTGAAATTCTATTAGGGAGTGATTTAGATAACCTAATTACGGAGCTCTGCTTGTCTAATTTAGAAAACTGGGAAGTCTGTTGAGCAGGATACAGAGGTGACGTTGTGTGACATGGATTAGATTCCACTAATTTATGGTTTTTCTTGAAATAGTGATATTCTTTTGTTTCTCTAATTCTTAAAAATATAAGGCACAATGGATGTAAGAAGAGATTTTGGACTGCTGACCACATATCCAGTAGAGGTTCATCAGCTCTGAAACTGTGTTGCAGTAGGGGGGTGGGGGTAACTTCTGCTACTACTTACATGTAGCTGGGTGATTAAGAAGCTCACTTTTCATCCACACGGTTTCAGGTTCAGTCCCACTGCGTGGTATCTTTTCAAGTCCCCAAGTGTCTTCTATAATAGACCTGAGCTGATCAAACCATTGTCAGTGGATTTAGCAGAAGCAAACTGAAAGGAGCTTGTTTGTTTGTTTGTGTGTGTGTGTGCACAGCATTAGTTGGGCCTGGGTTCAATTGCTGGCAGAGGAAGGCACAGACATGGCTGTGTGGTAAGGAGCTTGCTTCACAACCACACGGTTCCAGGTTCAGTCCCACTGCATGGCACATTGGGCAAATACCTTCTGCTATAGCCTCAGGCTGACCAAAGCCTTGTGAGTGGATTTGGTAGACGGAAACTGAAAGAAGCCCAATGTATATACATACATACATACACACACACACATGTATAAACACAAACACACCACACATATATGTATACACACACATACACACATATGTATAAACACACACACGCATATATATACATATGTATACCTACATATATACATATATATATATATATATATATATATACATATATCATCATAAAAATTGTTTAACGTCCGTTTTCGTTGCTAGCATAGGCTGGATGGTTTGACCAGGGTCTGGGAAGCCAGGGGGCTGCACCAGGCTCCAGTCTGATCTGGCAGTGTTTCTACAGTTGGATGCCCTTCCTAACGCCAACCACTCCGTGAGTGTAGTGGGTGCTTTTTACATGCCACCAAACCAGGGGCCAGAGGAGGCTGTCAATGGCCACAATCGGTTTGTGTTTTTTACATGCCGGTATGGGTATCACAACTACAATTTTCATTTGATTTTCATTTTGATGTTGATGTACTTGACTTAATAGGTCTCCTCATGCACAGCAGGTCACCCTATGATCCAAGGTACTTTTGAATGGGCTGGGGCTGTTTATACAAAACTGGTGTAGGATACAGCCGTCAACTCACTTTATTTGCCAGGTTGTCGCAGCCACAGCAGATCTCCAGAGGTCTCGATCTTTTGTCATTGCCTCTGTGAGGCCCAACGTTTGAAGATCATGCTTGACCACCTCATCCCATGTCTTCCTGGGTCTACCTCTACTCTGGATTCCTCCAACTGTTTGGGAGTGGCACTTTTTCACACATCTCTCCTCATCTATCCATAGTACATGACCATACCATCGCAAACGTCTCTCTTGCACACTACATCCGATGCTTCTTATGTCCAGCATTTCTCTCAGGGTGCTTACACTCTGTCCATGTGTGCACACCGACATTACACTTTCAGTGGATCATGCTAGCTTCATTTCTTTCAAGCCTACACATGTCCTCTACAGTCACGGCCCATGTTTCACTACCGTGAAGCATGGCAGTTCGCACACATGCATCGTACAATCTACCTTTCACTCTGAGTGAGAGACCCTTTGTCGCCAGTAGGGGTAGGAGCTTTCTAAACTTTGCCCAGGCTATTCTTATTCTAGTGGTAACACTCTCTGAGCATCCACCCCTGCTACTAACTTGGTCACCTAGGTAGCGGAAACTATCTACTACTTCTAGTTTCTTCGCCTGGAGTGTGATGGAATCTATTTTCTGAGCATCTGTGGTGTCTATTGCCCCCCCTGTGCATCTGCTGCACATGAAAGCTATCTTCCCAGTTAATCTTCTTTTGACATTGCTGCACCTCTTATGTGTCCATAGCTTACACTGGGTACATCTTATGGAGTTTCTACCTATACCTTTTCTGTAGATCGAGCAGGGCCACCTACCTGAAGGGGTGTATGATGTGTTCACCTTCCTACTTACTAAAACTTAGGTCTTTGCTACATTGACTCTAAGACCTTTTGATTCTAAGCCTTGCTTCCACACCTGAAATTTCTTTTCTAGTTCCGGTAGTGATTCCGCTATGAGAGCCAGGTAATCAGCATAGAGGAGCCTCCAGGGGCAACCCATCTTGAATTGCTCTGTTATTGCCTGGAGGACTATGATGAATAAAAGGGGGCTGAGGGATGAACCTTGGTGGACCCCTACTTCTACATGGAACTCTTCACTATACTCATTATATATATATATGTATACCTACATACACACACACACACACACACACATATATATATATACACATATACCTATATATATATATATGTATACATACATATATACATAACATAAATATACATAAATACATACATACATACATACATACATACATACATACATACATATATATATACATACATACATATATACATAAATACATATTTTTTTAGATATATATATATAACTGAAATTTACAAAAAACAAAAGATGAAGACAGGTGTATAAACAACAAACAGGTGTATTAGTTTAATGCTCGGGAAAGTGAGGAAGTCTTTTACATTTCAAGCCTACGCTCTTCAACAGAAAGGAACACAAGAAAATAAACAGAGAGAGAATTAAAAAAAGAAAGCTTTAGTAGCTAGCAGTCAATCACCACACATTTTATATAAATATATATATATATATATATATATATATATACACATATATATATAAGACAACCGGAGGTTTCTAAGGGATAACCTGCTGAGAGCCACTGACCAGATCTGTGGCTGGTGCAAAGTCCCCTCTCAACCCAAAATAACGTGGTGGTGGAACAATGTTGTAGACAGGGCTATTAAACAAAAGAAACAGGCTTGGAAGGACTGGAAGAACGGAGGTAGCAGGGAACTGTATTAGACTGCCAGAAGGGAAGCTAGGAGACAGGTTTATTTAGCCAGAGGGGAAGCAGATAAGAAAAAATTTGCCAATATTCTGCACCGTGGGGACCAAAGACTTGAGGTATTCTGTGTTGTAAGACAGTGTGTAAGAGAGAATTGTGATGTGGTAGGAGAGAAATGTGTTCGCATGGATGATGGCTCACTTGCGCTAAATGAAGATGCAAAGAGAGAGGTTTAGAGACACCACTATGAAAGGTTGCTGAATAAAGAAAATGAATGGGATAAAGAGAGTCTGCCGAATGTCGACCCAACAGAGGGACCAGCTATCCGAGTTGACAGTTCCTTAGTAGTTAAGGTAATTAGAAGCATGAAGACAGGGAAAGCCCCATGCCCATCAGGAATTACTGCAGGGATGCTTAAAATATCTGGTAGGGTCGGCTATAGCCTAGTCACCCGTATAGTTAATCAGGTGATACACGAAGGAGTCATACCCAATTGACTGGTGTAACAGCATAATAGTCAACTGCTACAAAGGTAAAGGTAACGCCCTAGATACAAATAATTACAGAGGTATGACGCTGTTGGATCAGGTAATGAAGGTCACGGAGAGGGTCATAGCCCAACTGATTAGGGAGAGAGTCAGCTTGGATGAGATGCAGTTTGGTTTCGTGCCAGGGAAAAGCACCACTGATGCCATATTCCTGGTAAGACAGCTGCAGGAGAAATACCAAGCCAAAGATAAGGCCCTGTACCTGGCTTTCATTGACATGGAGAAAGCCTTCGACAGGGTCCCCTGATTCCTTATCTGGTGGTCAATGAGGAAACTAGGGATAGATGAATGGTTAGTGAGAGCTGTGCGAGCCATGTACAGGGACGCTGCTAGTAAGGTGAGGGTTGGCAACGAGTACAGTGAAGAATTCCGGGTAGAGGTAGGGGTCCACCAAGGTTCAGTCCTCAGCCCCCTCCTATTTATCATAGTCCTCCAGGCAATAACGGAGGAATTCAAGACAGGATGCCCCTGGGAGCTCCTCTATGCTGATGACCTTGCTCTAATTGCTGAGTCACTATCAGAACTAGAGGCAAAGTTTCAAGTGTGGAGACAAGGATTAGAATTGAAGGGCCTTAAAATCAACCTAGCTAAAACCAAAGTCCTAATATGTAGGAAGGCAGGCAAATCACAAATGCCTTCAGATAGATGGCCCTGCTCGATCTGTAGAAAAGGCGTAGGTAGAAAGATGCACCAAGAGTAAGCTATGGACACATAAGAGGTGCAGCAATATCAAAGGAAGGCTAACTGACTGGGAAGATAGTTTTTGTATGTGGCAGATGCTCAGGAGCAATAAACACTGAAAATGCTCAGAGACCAACTTCTGCCACATTCCAGGGAGAAAAACTAGAAGTAGTTGATAGCTTCTGTTACCTAGGTGACCAAGTCAGTAGCGGGTGTGCTGAAAGTGTAACTGCTAGAGTAAGAATAGCCTGGGCAAAGTTCAGAGAGCTCCTACCTCTGCTGGTGACAAAAGGCCTCTCGCTCAGAGTAAAAGGTAGACTGTATGATGCATGTGTGTACGAACAGCCATGCTACATGGCAGTGAAACTTGGGCCGTGACTGCTGAGGATATGCGTAAGCTCGCAAGAAATGAAGCCAGTATGCTCCGATGGATGTGTAATGTCAGTGTTCATACTCGACAGAGTGTAAGTACCTAGAGAGAAAAGTTGGACCTAAGAAGCATTAGTTGTGGTGTGCAAGAGAGACGTTTGCGCTGGTATGGTCATGTAGCGAGAATGGATGAAGATAGTTGTGTGAAAAAGTGCCACATCCTAGCGGGAACCTGTGTAAGAGGTAGACCCAGGAAAACCTGGGACGAGGTGGTGAAGCACGACCTTTGAACTTTAGGTCTTACCGAGGAAATGACCAGAGACCGAGACCTTTGGAAGTATGCTGTTCGTGGGAAGACCCGGCAGGACAAGTGAGACTATAACCCGTGGCCTCTACCTGGGACATAGCCAGCCCACTTATGCATACCTTTCCTTCTTGTGACACAAACCCTACTTGTGAAGATCTGTTGAGGCAAGTGAAAATCAAAATCAAAATCGATCAACATCAATGGAAATTGTAGCTGTGATACCGTAAGAGAACCATCCGAACGTGGCCGTTGCCAACGCTGCCCCGACTGGCCTCCGTGCTGGTAGCACGTAAAAAGCATCATCTGATCGTGGCCGTTTGCCAGCCTCGTCTGGCACCTGTGCTGGTGGCATGTAAAAAGTACCCACTACACTCTCGGAGTGGTTGGCATTAGGAAGGGCATCCAGCTGTAGAAACACTGCCAGATCAGACTGGGCCTGGTGCAGCCTTCTGGCTTCCCAGACACCAGTTGAACCGTCCAACCCATGCTAGCATGGAAAACGAACATTAAACGATGATGATGATGATATATTGGACAAACAGGAATATCACTCCATCGAAGAACCACCATCCACAAAGAGCAAATCCGCCACCCACAATACAGACAGTTACAGGTTAGTGAACATGTAGAGAGGTGTGTCAGGAATCTTAATCCTAATTTCCAAATCTTCCCCTTCTATCAATGTTCACAGAACACCACAATGCAACAAAGGTTGAATAAAGAGGCAATTTTCATCAATAAATATCTTCCCCAACTAAATATGAACACACAACTTAATACAGAACACCACTAACCCTTCAATTAACACCACTAACCCCTGTACACTCCCTACACCATTCACATTACAATTCTATATCTAACACAACTGCACTAAATCCAGAACTACTTACCTCCCTTACAAATAATCTTTTTACTCAGGAACTATTAGACCTGACACCGTTCATTAGCCGGTGTTTATTCAAAGCAATGTATAGCTTATGACGAAACCATGGTATACTTTGTTTTCTGACTATTTAATCATCTCACAATAATGACTTTTATGACTTTTATTACTACCTCTAAATGTAAATATCTGTCGTTATCTTTCATAAAAAGCCTTTTCTGTTTTTCATATTTTCCCCTTACATTTTATATTTTCTTTTTGTAACATATTTCTACTATATATATATATATATATATATATATGTCAAAACGAATTTGTGTCAGTGTCATGCTTTGACCCCCTCTCTCACTATTCAATGACACTTCTTCTACTCCTCTTGCAGGGGTGAGAGTAATAGTAGGCATAGAGATGGTGAGGTGGGGTTGTAGATTGCCGGTTGTGATGGTAATGGGGTGATAGTAATAGTATGAGCAGTAGTTGAGATAGAGGCAGAGGCGAGAGTGCTGGTGGTGGTGGTAGTAGCTGAGGTGGTGAAGCATGCCCGTGATAGTGAATGGTGTGAAAGACAGTGGTGATGGTGGTGGAGGAGACAGCCACGAAGTCAAAGGTGTTGATGGTGGTGGTGCCAGAAGTCTGAATGGTGTGTGTATGGCAGTTGAGGTGGCGATGGTGGTGGTGCTGGTGATGGCTGAAAACAATCAACAGAAAGAAAGAGAGAGAGAAGGAAAGAGGTTAGACAGAAAAAGAAATTGTACTGATCCCCCCCCCCCACGGGAAGGCAAAAAATGTTGTTTGTCATGAAGCTTTGCATATTATATCATTGTTTTGATGAAAATTGTTCATTGCTTGAAAAATATTGGTGAAGTTTAATAAAATTTAATATATACTCAATGCATAAAGTGTCATTGTTGGGCTCAAGGCCCAATGAAGAGCCCTCCACAGGGGCTAGCCTATAGAGCAGCTTTTAAGCTAGTGCACACACACGTGTGTGTGTGTGTGTGTTTGTCCCCCACCACAGCTGGTGTTGATGTGTTTACATCCCTGTAACTTAGTGGTTGAGCAAAAGAGATCGATAGACTAGGTACCAAGCTTAAAAGAAAACAAATAAGTCCTGGAGTCAACTCATTTGACTTAAAACTCTTCAAGGCAGTGCCCCAGCATGGCCACAGTCCAATGACAAAAACATGTGAAATAGAAGGGGAAAAAAATTAAAATGGATTAAATCTATGCAGTGTGTGCATGCGTGTGTGTGTGCATGTATGTGTGTGTGCATGTATGTGTGTGTGCATGTATGTGTGTGTGCATGTATGTGTGTGTGCATGTGTGTGTGTGTGCATGTGTGTGTGTGCATGTATGTGTGTGTGCATGTGTGTGTGTGTGCATGTGTGTGTGTGCATGTGTGTGTGTGTGCATGCGTGTGTGTGTGCATGTATGTGTGTGCATGTATGTGTGTGTGCATGCATGTGTGTGTGCATGTATGTGTGTGTGCATGTGTGTGTGTGTGGTGTGTGTGCATGTGTGTGTGCATGTGTGTGTGTGCATGCGTGGTGTGTGCATGTATGTGTGTGTGCATGTATGTGTGTGTGCATGCGTGTGTGTGTGCATGTATGTGTGTGTGTGCATGTGTGTGTGTGCATGCGTGTGTGTGTGCATGTATGTGTGTGTGCATGTGTGTGTGTGTGCATGTGTGTGTGTGTGCATGCGTGTGTGTGTGCATGTGTGTGTGTGTGCATGCGTGTGTGTGTGCATGTATGTGTGTGTGCATGCGTGTGTGTGTGCATGTATGTGTGTGCATGTGTGGTGTGTGTGCATGCGTGTGTGTGTGCATGCGTGTGTGTGCATGCGTGTGTGTGTGCATGTATGTGTGTGTGCATGTATGTGTGTGTGCATGTGTGTGTGCATGTATGTGTGTGTGCATGTATGTGTGTGTGCATGCGTGTGTGTGTGCATGTATGTGTGTGTGCATGTGTGTGTGTGTGTGCATGTGTGTGTGTGTGCATGCGTGTGTGTGTGTGCATGCGTGTGTGTGTGTGCATGTATGTGTGTGTGCATGTATGTGTGTGTGCATGTGTGTGTGTGTGCATGTGTGTGTGCATGCGTGTGTGTGTGCATGTGTGTGTGTGTGCATGTATGTGTGTGTGCATGTGTGTGTGTGTGCATGTGTGTGTGTGTGCATGCGTGTGTGTGTGCATGTGTGTGTGTGCATGCGTGTGTGTGTGCATGTGTGTGTGTGTGCATGTATGTGTGTGTGCATGTATGTGTGTGCATGCGTGTGTGTGTGCATGTGTGTGTGTGCATGCGTGTGTGTGTGCATGCGTGTGTGTGCATGCGTGTGTGTGTGCATGCGTGTGTGTGCGCATGTGTGTGTGTGTGTGTGTGTGTGTGTGTGTGCATGTGTGTGTGCGCATGTGCATGCATATATCTGGCACTAGTTCTCCCATTTTTCTTTTTCCCTTCCTGCTCCTCCTCCTGCTCCTACACACACACTCTTCCTTTGTCCTTTCTTTTGCCATCCCCCACCACACATTTTCTACTCCACCCACCTCTCTCATCCCTTCTACTAATCGTGACTGTAAAAACGTTCACAGAGTCTACCATTGTGCCTTATCCATTTCATGTTTCTTCTCTGCTGTTGCTTTATCAACAACAATGGCAGAAGAGTCACTGAGGCAGAAAACCATTCATCAACTGTGTAATCCCCAGCAAAGGAGCCTCTAAACAGGTCATGGGTGACCCGCAGCCCATGGAACTTTTTAATGTGACCTGTCAGATAATACACCATGTCTCGTGTAGTGGCTGGTGGCCCGGTTAATTGTAAAAGCTTGTCCATGTCTGCTCTAAAATGTCATTCAGTCTGCTAGAAATAACAGTTAAATCCCCCTCACAACACACCCTACCATTTAAAATATAGTTTAAAGAAGGACACATTTGATGATGTCGCCAGGGAAACTCTATGTTTGAAGAAAAGGCATGACAGCCACGGCCAGTGGGATGCTTTGACCCTGCTGGATCAGGGGCAACTTGGGGGTTAAATAACAACTGTGAAGTAAGTCAGGAATATGTTGCTAGGGTTACTTGGCAAACAATTGGTGGGGCACTGGCCAGTCGGTTGGCTAGAAATAGCAGTGGTTAACTGCATTGAGGAAGTGGTTGGATGACTGTGAGGTGTGGAGACAATTTGGTAGAGATTAAGTATGGAGTCGGAGAAAGAGATGACAAACAGTTGAGGGGTGGGGAGTGAATCTCAGTTCGTGGGGGGGGGTGAGACAAATTGATGAAGAGAGGGGAGGATTGCAAAAGATTCTGGAGGCATTAATGTGGGACGAGAGAGATTTGCAAAAAGTTGTGAATGTTGGCGTCAGAGAGGCTGAGTCTGGGGAAGGATGAAAAAATAGGTTGTCCTTGACACAAGAGAAGATATAATGACAGAACTGCTGATAGTTCAAGGAGTTAGAAGCAGAGCCAGATCTATACATGAACCAAAATAGGCCATAGCCCAGAGACCCCTTTAACACAGAGAAGCCTAAAGCTTGGAGTTAAACATTAAAAAATATATTTACAGTGATCAAATAAATCATTTGTTAAATTTTTTTTACTTGTTTAAATTTAAGATCCAACAGGGTTCATTTAAGATTATTGAACCCTCTTTTGATTTATTGGGACCTTTTTAGATTAAAAAAAACCCCATCAAATTTAACTGAGATCCCCTGAATCTATCTTCACCCTTTTGAGTTTCAGAGCCCCTTCAATCTGTTTGGAGCCACTAGATTTAATGGAACCCAGTATATTTTGAATTAGCAAAATTGTAGCTCCAACAAAAAACCTTTTGGCCCAGTGGCCACTAGGTCTAAATCCAGCCCTGGATAGGAGAATGGTAGAGGGTATTAGGGGGCATGAAGGAGAGAAGCCTTTATTGACAACTATTCTATATTTATGACTCCTATTTAGCCAGATATTTTAAGGGTCTCAGCAACTCTTTCTGAAGGACCAGCGGCTTTGCCTATCTTCACATTCTTACATAACCAGGAGTTGACATTGCTGATATCCAGATGAGAGGATGAGTTAGAGAGAGAGTGAAGTCAATGTCCCATCCAGCATCACCTTCGAAGGTGATGCTGGATAAGAGAGTGTATAATCTGGACAGCTGAGATGGACTAGAGAGGTTTGTGTGAAAGGGGTCAAGATAAAGGGAGAAGTTTTTTGCTCAAAGCATAATCTGCCAACATCTATCAACATCATGTTACATGTTAAACAGACTGGATGATCAGGGTTTAGGCATCTTTACTCACAAGTCAGCCTAATCAAAGCTAACCTAGGAATACACAACAACAACAACAACAATATGTAGGAGAGGAGTGTGATGTGTCAAGGTGACACAAGACAACGAAGTCTTCCAATGGTAATTCTATCACCCAATGACACCAAAGTGGAACTAAGCAGCAGAATATCAGCTGTTTTAGCCCTTTTTTCTTCTATTCTGTCTGACACTGTTTCTGATTCTTAGATACAAACTCCCTAATTTAAAGGGATATGAATTAATATCTTCCATTGAAATCTAATGCTAATTTATGGTCCAAACACCAGCCTAATTAGGGCAAAGTTATTTTATTAAATTCAGTTTAATTGATTAATCTATAGACTCTATAACTTATATTGAACACTCCTTTCTCATCAGTCCAATGCAAATTCAATATCTGTCTATGCTACGTAAAAGCATCTCAGTTGCCCTGAATGAAGTACCCATTACACTCTGCGAAGTGGTTGGCATTAAGAAAGGAATCCAGCTGTAGAAACGATGCTAAAATGGACAATTAGAATCAGGACAGACCCAGAGCTGACCAGTTCCTGTCAAACTGTCCAAGCCATGATAGCATGGAAAGCAGATGTTAAATGGTGATGATGATATATACATATATATACACATGTACATGCATACATGTGGCAGATGCGCAGAAGCAATAAGCACTGGAAATGCGCAGAGAACAAATTCTGCCACATTCCAGGGAGAAAAACTAGAAGTAGTTGATAGCTTCCGTTACCTAGGTGACCATGTCAGTAGCAGGGGCGGGTGTGCTGAAAGTGTATCTGCTAGAGTAAGAATAGCCTGGGCAAAGTTCAGGGAGCTCCTACCTCTGCTGGTGACAAAAGGCCTCTCGCTCAGAGTAAAAGGCAGACTGTATGACGCATGCGTACGAACAGCCATGCTACATGGCAGTGAAACATGGGCCGTGACTGCTGAGGACATGCGTAAGCTCGCAAGGAATGAAGCCAGTATGCTCCGATGGATGTGTAATGTCAGTGTACATACTCGACAGAGTGTAAGTATCTTGAGAGAAATGTTGGACCTAAGAAGCATCAGCTGTGGTGTGCAAGAGAGATGATTGTGCTGGTATAGTCATGTGGCGAGAATGGATGAAGATAGGTGTGTGAAAAAGTGCCAATCCCTAGCGGTTGAGGGAACCTGTGGAAGAGGTAGACCCAGGAAAACCTGGGATGAGGTGGTGAAGCACGACCTTTGAACATTAGGTCTCACCGAGGCAAAGAATAGTGACCGAGACCTCTGGAAGTATGCTGTGCATGAGAAGACCTGGCAGGACAAGCGAGGCCATAACTCGTGGCCTCTACCTGGGATGTAGCCAACCCACTTATGCATACCTTTCCTCCTTGGGACAAAAAACTCTGCTTGCGAAGACCTATTGAGGCAAGTGAAATCGGAATCGAAATCGAAATCGCTCAAAAATCAATGGAAATTGTAGCTTTGATACCAGTGCCAGTGGCACGTAAAAGAACCATCCGAATATGGCCGTTGCCAGCCCCACCCCGACTGACCTCCGTGCCGGTGGCACATAAAAACCACCAACTGATCATGGCCGTTGCCAGCCTCGCCTGGCATGTAAAAAGCACCCACTACACTCACGGAGTGGTTGGCATAAGGAAGGGCATCCAGCTGTAGAAACACTGCGAGATCAGATGGGCCTGGTGCAGCCTCCTGGCTTCCCAGACCCCAGTCGAACTGTCCAACCCATGCTAGCATGGAAAATGGATGTTAAATGATGATGATGATATATATATATATATATATATAAATTTTTGCTGAAAGTATGTGAATGTCCACTCCCCACCCCACTTGGAAAAATGAAGTTCTGTAATGCACAATAGAGCAAAATGGACATTAAAGGAAAAGACAGCGAACACACACACACACACACACACACACACACACATGCACATTTTAAACAGAAAGTGAAACTGTACTCAAACAATTGTTTCTAATTTGGGCAAAAGGCCATCAATTTTGAGGGGAGGGGGTTTAATCAAGGGCTTCAATCCTCATGCCTTATTTTATTGACCCTGGAGAGATGAAAGGCAAAATTGATCTGTGTGGGGTTTGAACTCAGAATGTAAACAATCACGCAAACAATTCTATAATAATAATCTTTTCTACTCTAGGCACAAAGCCTGAAATTCTGTGCAAAGGGTCAATTGATTACTTTGAGCCCCAGTGCTCAGCTGGTCCTTAGTTTATTGACCTCAAAAGGATGAAATCAATCTTGGCAGAATTTGAACCCAAGATGCAAAAACAGATGAAGTGCCGCTAAGCATTTCGCCCAAGGTTTTCACAGTTCTGCCAACTCAGCAGTTTAAAAGATTTACCAAAATATAATTAATATTTTCATTATTGAACAGTCATTGCTTTCCTTCTGCTGCTGGCAGACAATTACATGGCCTTATTTTCAATATGTCTTAGAACATAGAGTTCCAAATGAAAGTGCAATTTTCAAAGTAGACAGAATGATTTAGATAATACAGACAGATAGGCAGGCAGACAAACAGGCAGATGCAACAACAGATAAAATATAATACATATTAAATATTAATATATAATTTTATTAAAAGACATCTATAATTAACTGTGTACATAAAAGTGTATGAATAAACTCTGTTTGCAATTGAAATTACGTTGAAGTGAAAACATCTGGCCTCATGAGAGATATGTGAATGATCATCATCATCATCATCATCATCTTCACCACAGGCTTTTATTTCAAATGCAGAGAATTGAACTCGTGCATGTTTACCCACACACTGCTGATAACCCTTGTTTTCCAATCAAGTCAAAAACTTCAGGGTCCTACTCTTTACCCAGGAGAGCTGATAGAAATGCTGAAGTGTAAACAAGTGGATGTGTGCTGTGTGTAGGAGGGAAGATGGAAGGGAGCCTCAACTAGATTCCTTACTGGCATGGAACAGGTGTTACAAATTCTGGGTGGATAAGAGTGACACAGATAAATGGAATTAGTGTATTCCTATCTGTGAAATAGACATATGAGGCAACTGACCTAGTTTACACTAGAGTAATGGTGTACATGTGTGTGAGAAGATAATAAAGCTTAAATTGACCATAGGAACAATATTAGTGACAGTTATTTCTGAATTCACACTACATTCAGAAGTTGTAGAACAATGAAACAACTTGTTTTATGAAGTTCTTCTGTAGGCTACATTCATAACTAATAATCGATTTCATTATCACAGCTGTACATGAGGACATGGTTGGTGTTAGGTACGATGAAAGAAGTGAGGAAAGATCACAATTTGTGGGATCCTCTGATACAAATGACCTGACTATCTGTAAGTTGACCCTTAGGAAGGCAGTGAGCCATTGATCAGCTTTCAGTCAGCCCTGACTGAAAGCTGATCAAGAGGCTCACTGCCTTCCTAAGGGTCAAGTTACAGATAGTCAGGTCATTTGTATCAGAGGATCCCACAAAAATATCAAATAACTAGAAGAGAAGTTAGACATCAGATATACATAAGGAAGGAGAGAGGCAGAAAGAAAGTAGTTTATACATGTTCCATGAGGTGGGGGTCAGAAGTGTGAGATGTTCTGGAGAAGTAGGCAGTGCATATGAGATGTTGGAGAGAATTACATACAGAATGCTAACAATGGACTTGAACTGGCTATCAGTGAAACGGGGAAGAAAGATACATGGAAATGATACTTTGAGAATATGAGAGAGAGAGAGAGAGAGACTCTACAATAAGAGAGGGAGCAGCAATTTAAACTGATGGTAGCATTGTAGATAGAGCAATTAAGGATATGAAGGTAGAGAAAGCAGCTGGTTCTTTGGAGGTGGTTGCTGGGGTACTTAAATTTCTGGCTAAGTAGGATATAGGATAGTCGTCGATGCATAGTCAAAAGAAGGCATCATTCCCAAGGATTGGTAATGCAGTATCATTGTAAATTACTAAAAGAGCAAAAGAGAGATTTATTAGAGAGAAAGAAAGGAAAGAAGAGTCGTTATATTGTTGGACCAAGTTATGAAACTTAGAGAAAGAGTTTAGGAAGATTAGGAAGAAGAAGATTTAGTGGTTGAGATAGAGTTTGGGTGGGCACCAAAGGAGACAACTAAAAGAGAAGCATTTCGCTAGAAGTAAGCCTCAATACTTAGCTTTTATTAACCTCACTTGGTGGTCTGGTAGTTTCTAAGGAATCTGGGTGTAGATGAATGCCTTGTAAGGATCATAAAAGCCAGTATAGGGGTGCAGTTGACAGAAGAAGAGCCAGCAACTTAGAATTTAGGTAGGGGCTGATACAAAAGTATCTCGGGCAATAAAGAACCTCATTGATGATGCAAACTTACAGTAAAACAATGCGATTTACTAGACAGGTGAAGCGAACAACATGTGTGTATGTTTACCTAGAATGTTCTAAACCTGCAAACACTCCACGCGCAGGATGTACAAGGTGTAGGAGGATCGCAAAAGCAGTCACAGTTCATAAATGGCCCCGAGGTGAATAGAAGTGGCAAAACAACTTTTCATGGACACATTACAAATAGGGCAAAAATGTGCAGAAACACAATGATCTTTTCTATCTTGTGGCCAGATAGAAAATTTAGTATATTTTTAATTCCATGCTACATGTTTCATTACAAGATAGGAACTACAAGGTATGTATACATACATACATACATGTGTGTGTTTGTGTGTGTGTGTGTGTGTGTGTGTTACTGTGTTTGAGTTTATCCCCCCCACCACCACCACCACTTCACAACTGGCATTGGTGTATTGAAGTCCCTGTAACTTAGCGGTTCAGCAAAAGAGACTGATAGAACAAGTACCATGCTTTAAAAAGAAAAGAAGTGCTGGAGTCAATTCATGCAACTAAAAATTCTTCAACACAGTGCCCCAGCATGGCCACAGTCAAACGCCTGAAACACATAAAAAAGAAAAAAAAGACTATGCATTTTCCTTTAGTTAACCTCTCTCTCTCTCTCTCTTTCTCTCTCCTCTCCTTCTTTCCTACTCTCACCACACCTTGTCTACTCATCCCTGCAATACACAACTCATTCCTCTCCAACAAAACATTCTCTTTGAAACATTAAACTCTTCTTCTTCTTCCTCCTCCTCTCCCACACCGAAACATTCCATTTCCTTCTTAAAACTCTTCACACTTCTGACAACCTCCTTTAATCCTTTTAAGCATTTTCAGACGTCTCCTGTCAAACGCTCACTGCTTACTGCTTTGGATTAACCATGCATTATCTTGTAACTTTGAGAGATTTTCACAATGTGACTGTTACTTTCAGAATGACATTGTAGGGTCAGTGGGAGAGGCCACATTTGGCTAGTCTAAACATAAAACAAGTAGAATATCTGGGGTCTGATGTGGAGGGTTTAAAAGCCAAAGGGTTAATGTTTTAACATTGTTTTTATCTGTTTTCTTACTCTTACTCGTTTTAGTCATTAGACCGTGGCCATGCTGGGGCACTGCCTTTCAAGTATTTTAGTCAACTCAAACAACCCCAGGACTATTTTGTTTTTTTAAAGCCTGGTGCTTATTCCATCAGTCTCTTTTGCTGAACTGCTAAGTTACACCAACACCCGTTGTCAAGCAGTGGTAGGGGACAAAAACACACACACACACACAAACAACAGGGTTTTTTTTTCAGTTTCTGTCCACCAGTTCCACTTACAAGGCTTTAGTCGGCCCAAGGTTATAAAAGAGAAGACACTTGCCCAAGGTGCCATATGGTGAGACTGAACCTAGAACCATGTGGTTGAGATGTAAACATCTCCCCACACACCTACACTTGTGCCTTACCATTCTAATTAGAAACAAAACAAACCAAATACCAAACAATAAAAATTCGTAAAACAATAGATTGTTTGCTTCTCATCTGGAATTTTTCATTTATTTTATTTTTCCTGTTTCTTTCTGTTACGTCTTTCAATTCAATGACAAATAAATTTTAGAAAATTTTTAAAAATGATGTTTTTAATCAATATTAATCATTCAATTTCTTCCTTCCACAATTGTCATCAAAGCTATAACCTTATTGCCTATCATCATCATCGTTTAACGTCTGTTTTCCCTGCTGGCATGGGTTGGACTGTTTGACAGGGGCTGGCAAGGCTGGAGAGCTGCACCAGGCTTCAGGGTCTCTTTTGGCAGGGATTTTATGGCTGGATGCCCTTCCCAACACCAACCACCTCACAATCTTTTACCCTTTACTTGTTTTGGTCATTGGACTGTGGCCATGCTGGGGCACAGCCTTGCACGATTTAGTCAAACAAATCCACTTGTTTCTAATTTTTAAGTCTGGTACTCATTTTGTCGTTTTCTTTTGCCAAACTGTTAAGTTATGGGGATGTAAACAAACCAACATTGGTTGTTAAGTGGTGGTGGAGAACAAAGACAAGCACACACACACACATACATGATGGGCTTCCACACAGTTTCCATCTACCAAATTCGCTGAGAAGGCATTGGTCAGCCTGAAAGCAGAGGACACCTGCCCAAGGTGCCACACAGTGGGATTGAACCCAAAACCATACAGCTGCACAACAAGCATCTTAATCACGCAGCCATCTTTATGCCTCAAAGCAAATACTGCCCCTCAACCCCGCCTTCCCCAGAGTCTCCCATGGGGCAGGGAGGGATAGTTTCCGCTGAGGAGGACCAGCTATGTGTGCTGAAGCATCAAATGTAAACAATCAATAAATCAGTTTTTCACAGATTAATCTACAATTAAAGCAGTGTCTGAAGGTTCTCAATTAGGGGTTCTCAGCGGGGGTGCACATGGCCCTTAAGGGTCCATATAAGATTTTGTTTTTAAAATATATCTTCATGAGCACAGGAATGGCTGTGTGGTGAGTAGCTTGCTTACCAACCACATGGTTCTGGGTTCAGTCCCACTGCGTAGCACTTTGAGCAAGTGTCTTCTACTATAGCCTCGGGCCGACCAAAGCCTTGGGAGTGAACTTTGGTAAATGGAAACTGAAAGAAGCTTGTCATGTGTGTATGTATGCATGTATGTGTGTATATGTTTATGTCTGTTTGTTCCCCCACCATTGCTTGACAACTGATGTTGGTGTGTTTACGTCCCCATAACTTAGCGGTTCAGCAAAAGAGACCAATAGAGTAAGTACTAGTCTTACAAAGAATAAGTTCTGGGGTCAATTTATTCAACTAAAAGTGGTGCTCCAGCATGGCTGCAGTCAAATAACTGAAACAAAATACAATATATTTTAACCATTTTTTTTCTATATATTTCCTAATAATATTTAACCATCAAAATATAATAGGGTCTTTTTTACACATCGAATGGCTACAGGGGTCCCGTGGAGCAGAAAAGGAACCAAAGGAGTCCGGAGAGAGAAAAATGGTTGAGAACCACTGCTTCACGTATTTCTTTCTTCAATGTACTGAATGCTAAATGTGTTCCTTTCTGCTGGCCAATTAGGCAAAGTTATTAAATGATAATTAATAACAAACTGGGGCAAATAAACAAACAAAAGTAAAGAGGGAAAAATGGCAATCTGAAGAGAAAATGGTTCGCATAGCAAACCATTGGGAAAGCAGTCGTATAAAAGACTAATGAGGAGATGCATGGGTTAGTGGTTGGGGATGTTGTGGTTTTCATGCCTGGACGAGGTGGTCTCTTATGTTCTCAAAGAAAACCTTTCACTGCATATTGCTTCAGTCCATTCAGATGTAAATGAGGTCTGAGCTGGGAAGTTAACCCTGTGGCAGACCAGCGTCCAGTTCACGGGATGGAGAGGGTAGTAATAGGCCACATATATATGTATGTGCGTGCATGTATGTATAAATATATATATACACACACACCCACACCCACAAACATGTCTATACCCCACACACACACCCATCCACCCATCCACATTGTCATCATTTAACATCTGTTTTCCATGCTGGCATGAGTTGAACAGTGTAATAATAAAAATAATAAATGCGCCCTTTTAAAATCTAGCCAGGCTCATGGGCCCGGTTTCTCGGTTTCAATGGTGTATGTGCTCCCCAGCTGAAGGGGACGCCAGTCCATCGCAGCTCATTTTTGCCAGCTGAGTCGACTGGAGCAATGTGAAATGAAGTGTTTTGCTCAAGAACACAACGCGTCGCCTGGTCCAGGAATCGAAACCACAATCTTACGATCATGATGCTGACACCCTAACCACTAAGCCATGCGCCTCCACGTATCAAATCAAAAGACAGCAGAAAGTTCTGCTGTCTACTTTGGTGTGGTTTCTATAGATGATGGATGCCCTTCCTCACAGCAACCACTTTACAGAGCATGCTGGGTGGGGGGAGCTTTTTGTGTGGCATCAGCAGCAGCAGTAAGGTCATCGAGTAGCTTGCAACACAAAACCCTTCAACCGTGGTGGACTGGGGAGGTATTGGGAGACAGGAAGGTGTCCTGTATTCAGGAAATATGGCTTTTTCAGATGGAGAAGAGGAAGATGTCGAAGATGTGACCGAGAGGGAGGACAGGGACTGTTCACCCACACAGAAGTGGACCAGGGACTGAAGAGGGTGGGTAGGTGGGTGAGTTCACAAGATTTTGAAAGAATAGGAGCTGGCAGTGTGGGTGAAGGGATTTGACAGGGGTTTATTGTGTGCAGGTAGGTAGGTTGACACAACTGTGAGAAGGGAGTGGAGGTCATGGATGGTTTGTAGGAGAGAGAGGGAGTTATGAGCATGTCTTTCCAGGTTGTCTTGGTCCTTTGTCCTCTCCTTTGTGAGGCTCAACATCTAAACATCATTTTAACACCCTAATATCTTGTATGAGTGTGTATGTGTATAGTTTGAGGGAGAATTGGGTGTTATTTCTAGCATGTCGAACAACCACACTGAGGCATCTTTCCCTCATGATGCGTAAATGGATGGGTGAGTTTTGAAACGTGTGGATGCTTTGTATTTGGCAGGTGTAAATATTCAGAAAATTAGGAACAGAGAAGGGTTAGGGGTAGGGTAGATTTTTTTAAAAAATAAAAATTCATAAATATAATTTATTTACAGAATAGTAATCTCTGATGTTTAAATGTAGACATTCCTCACCAAAGAATTTTAAATTTCACGAAAATTTAAAAACAAAAAATTTGGGAGAGAGGAAAACCAAAATTAATATTTTGAAAAACGGTTTTTATTTCTTTTTTGGCAAAATCATAATCTCTATTGCTAAAAACAAGAATCTGCAGAAAATTTTATTTTAAAATAGAAAAAAAAAAAAAGAAAGACTAGGGGTGTGTGCCACACATCTGCCAATGCTTCTGACCTGTGCTGGAAATGGTAGAAAACGAGTGTAATTGGAATAAGAAAAGAGTAGAAAGATGTTCTAAGAATTGTCACTTATGCTGCTAACTTTCCAATGTGTCCTCCACCTCCTCCTCCTCTAATTCTTTTGCATCATTTTAACATCAACTCTCCAAGCTTGCATCTACAACTGGTGGTGGTGGCAGTAGTGATAGTAGCAGTAGTAGGGAAGGGCATGCACATCGCTGCATCTGTCATTTGTTGGTGACTCCTTACACCTGGCAGATGACACCTTTGAACCACTCAGCTGACAACTCATGGGTCTGCTGCTGGTGAGGGTTTTACAAGGTTGGAGTGCAAATCCTACCTTGACTTCTTTTAGAGGAAACGTTGGGTCCATTGTTTGAGATGCTGGTCCTCACACAGCACTAGAGCAACACAAAAATGAAGTGTTTTGCTCAAGAACACAACATGCTGCCTAGCCCAGAAAGTGAACCCACAATCTAGCGATCATGAGTGCAACGCCCTAACCACTAAGCCAGGTGTCTTCACATGCTTGCATGGGTCAGATGGAATTTGTTGAGGCAGCTTTTCTATGGTTGGATGCTCCTCCTGTTTTTCAATCGAGGTAATATTTCCCCATGGCCAGACATGTTTTCATGGAAGACTGGATATGAAAGAGACCACTGGTATTCAGTGTAACACTCATTCACAGCTGATGTCAACACAAACTGATACAAATACAGACATACCTACACATACATCTATGCTTAAATATATATATATATATTCCTTTATTCTTGTGTTTCAGTCATTTGACTGTGGCCATGTTGGAGCACTACCTTTAGGCAAACACCTCGACCCCAGGACTTATTCCTTGTAAACCTAGTATTTGTTCTATCGTTCTCTTTGGCTGAACCACTAAGTTACGGTATGTAAACACACCAACATCGGTTGTCAAGTGATAGTGGGGACAAACACAGACACACAAACATATACATACATACATATATAATATATATATATATATATATATATATATTATATATATATATATATATATATATACACACACACACACAGTGGGCTTCTTTCAGTTTCCATCTACCAAATCCACTCACAAGGCTTTGGTCAGCCTGATGCTATAGTAGAAGACACTTGCCCTAGGTGGCATGCAGTGGGAATGAACCTGGAATCATGTGGTTGGGAAGCAAACTTCTTACCATACAGCAACGCCTGTGCCTATATATATATATCATCATTTAACGTCCGCTTTCCATGCTAGCATGGGTTGGACGGTTCAACTGGGGTCTGGGGAGCCCGAAGGCTGCACCAGGCCAGTCAGATCTGGCAGTGTTTCTACAGCTGGATGCCCTTCCTAACGCCAACCACTCCGAGAGTGTAGTGGGTGATTTTATGTGCCACCGACACAGGTGCCAGACGAGGCTGGTGTTTTTTATGTGCCACCGACACAGGTGCCAGACGAGGCTGGCAGACGGCCACGCTCGGATGGTGTTTTTTATGTGCCACCGACACAGGTGCCAGATGAGGCTGGTGAACGGCCACGATCGGATGGTGTTTGTGCCCACAGCACGGAGGCCAGTCGATGCGGTACTGGCTACGGCCATATATATATATATTATATATATATATATATATATTAGAAGGTTTGGAGATGATGTACAGGTATTTTATATTAGAAGAAATGAGGTACTCAGAAATTCAGATGGTTTTATATTTACAGATATTTATTTGTATATTACATGTTTTTATACATCATATAACTTAGATCATATATCATATATTAGCGCTTTCATCCATTCTGGTGGAGTTTTCAAATGGAACTGTATATATATATATAGAGAGAGAGAGAGTAGATATGGTTGTGTGGTTAAGATCTTTGCTTTGCATCCAGATAATTTCAAGTTAAGCTCCACTGCGTCTTCTAGAAGAAGCCCTGGGCTGATGAAAGCCTTCCAAGTGGATTTGGTCGACGGAAACTGAAAGAAGCCTGTTGTGCATATACATTATGTTTTTACGTGTATGAGTATGTATATGATAGTTGTAAATGAGTGTCACTGTCATACAAGCAGTGTCATTCATTTTCAATATTCTGTGAGATCCATGCCTGGCCAGGGGAAACACTACCTTACTTGGAAACAGGAAGAGCACCCAGCAGTAGAAAATCTGCCTGAATGAATTCCATCTACCCCATGCAAGCATGGGTAAGTGGATGTTAAATTGATGATGATGGTATGCACTGGGCTTCCTTCAGTTTCCATCTACCAAACCCATTCACAAGGCTTTGGTCAGCCAAGGATAATGGTACAAGATACTTGCCCAAAGAGTCATACTGTGGGATTGAACCTAAAAACCATGAGGTTGAGAAGTGAACACAGCCCTTAAGCACACAGCCCTGCCATAAAGGGCTGACTGTATGAAGTGTGAAATGTATAGACAGACTACCATGTCTTGTATGGTAGCAAAGACCTTATTTACAGTAACTTCAGACACATCAGATGATGTTAGATGTGTAATGTCCACTTGGACGGAAGGCAGTAAGTGGTCAAGCATTAAAAGTGACAGTAAAACCAACAGCTCTGGTGATGGAGGTGGGGAATTTAGGCGGCAAATAAGTGGAATTGTTTGAGTTAAGGACCAAACACTTTATGGAGTTTGTTCAGGCTGCTGGTGTTCTAAGTTTGAATTCCATTAGACCTTTCAACTGTGCAAATTAAATATCATTTTTATTCCAGAATTGATATTAAATATCTACCAATAAATATTGAATTTGTATCTTCTGAAATTCCTATTGTTTCAATAAATTTGTGAAATCACAACAAAAGAGTTTCAAACTAAATCGCGTTTGCACACCTCCACACATCCCAAGAAACCACACACACACACACTCCCCCCTACACCCATCGATATACACAGATGCCCTCTTGTATGTGTACACCCCACCCCATAGAACAGCTTCCCCATTTGACCCCTAACTTCTATTTTTCAACCATCATTTTTCATTTCTCAGAGATTGGTAATATAAACCTGCTTTCTGCTGTTAGGGTTGATGAAATTTTAAGCAGCAATATCTGATTTCTGTAGTAAAAAGGTTCAGATCATCATTTCCTATCATCTTTTAGGGGCCAATACTTTGGGGGTATTTGTTCCTGCTGCTCCTTGTATTCTGAATTCTTGGCTGGTAAACTTATTCCCCAAGCTGGTCCTGAGGCATCTTTAACAGAATCTTCCACTCTGTCAAAAGTATTTCAACCGGGTCCCTGGGGGTGGAGAGAACCTCCTCTTTTTTTATTTAACTGAATCATAACCAAAGCTTGTTTCACAACCATCAAGTCTCAGGCTCATTTCCACTGTGCAGTACCTTCAGCAAATGTCGTCTGCTCCAGTCCCAGTTTACCAATTCCCCACCTTTGGCCTTCATGTTCATACGAGAGCTGTTGGTTCTACTGTTACCGTTAACGTTTGACCACTTTCTCCCTTCCATCCAAGTGGACATTTGGTAGATAGAAACTAAGACACCCCACAAGGCACCCATCAAATACATACATACATACATACATATACATACACCTTTGTGGCCAATGCTAGGGGTGTAACCAGTCCACTTATGCGTGCCTCTTCTTCATTGGACACTAAACTCTGCTTGTGAAGACCAGTTGAGGCAAGTGAAATCGAAGTTGAAATCAAATTCGGTGACTGGCATCTGTTGCTAGTGGAGTGCTAAGGGTACCATATGAGTGAGATGGTTGCCAGAGCAACAAGCTAGCCTTCGTGCCGATGGCACGTTTAAGCACACCATTCGAGCGTGATTGTTACCGTGTCACTTTACTAGAACTTGTGCTGGTGGCACATGAAACATTCGAGCGAGGTCGTCGCCAGTGCCACTGGACTGGCTCCTGTGCAGGTGGCACATAAAAAACACCATTTGGGCGTGGCCGTTGCCAGTACCACCAAACTGGCCCTTGTGCTGGTGGCACGTAAAAGCACCCACTACACTCTCAGAGTGGTTGGCATTAGGAAGGGCATCCAGTTGTAGAAACACTGCCAGATCAGATTGGAGTCTGGTTCGCCAGACCTCAGTCAAATCATCCAACCTATGCCAGCATGGAAAGCGAACATTAAATGATGATGATGATACACATACATACACATACATACATATATATATACATATATATATACATATATATATATGTATATATATATATATATATATATATATGTATATATATATCCTGCATTGGTTTGGATGAAGACAGCTGCATAAAGATGTGCCTAGCTCTAATTGTGGAGGGAACCCGTGTAAGTGGGAGACCCAGGAAGACATTGGACAAGGTGATGAGAAAGGATTGTCAGATGCTGAGGATATGACAAGGGTCTGGGAATTGGGGACATTAAATGACGACGACGATGATGATGATGATGATATGTGTGTGTTTGTGTATTCAATACTCACACATACAGACATATCTACATATATATATATATACACACACACACATAGGCGCGTGTGTGTGTGTGTGTGTGTGTGTCATTCCTCATTTCTTCCAACTGCTGACCTCATTGCCTCCATTGTCTGTGCGTCACATATAATTAATTACTCATCAAGAGTCACAACAACAGCTGACAACCTGACTGAAGCAACACAAACCATTAATGGAACGAGTCAGTTGGACTGCGTAACATGTTGTCCACACACACACACACACACACACACACATATCATTTTAACATGATAACCACACGTGCACGCACACACACACACACACACACAAAGAGGACGGCTATTGTAGTCTGAGTTGATCAAACCTACAAAACAGAATAACTGAACCCTTTATAAACCCTCTGCCATGTTTTAAAGAAGGAATTACATGTTTTTTGGACCCTAAAATTCTAGGCTTGCATATCTTATAATAAATATTAGTAAAACATACTTGAATCTACACACTTCAAACACAAGGCATACAATCATAGCGTTTAACTCAATCTATATATATATATATATCATCATCATCATCATCGTCATTTAACGTCCGTTCTCCATGCTAGCATGGGTTGGACGGTTCGACCGGGGTTCTGGGAAGCCAGAAGGCTGCACCAGGCTCCAGTCTAATTTGGCAATGTTTCTACAGCTGGATGCCCTTCCTAACGCCAACCACTCCGTGAGTGTAGTGGGTGCTTTTTACGTGATATATATATATATATATATGCATGTATATGTGTGTACATATGTATATATGTGTGTGTGTGTATGTGTGTGTATATATATATATATATATATATATAATTTATGTGTATGTATATATATATATATATATATACTCTTTTGTCTCTTTTACTTGTTTCAGTCATTTGACTGTGGCCATGCTGGAGCACCGCCTTTAATCGAGCAACTCGACCCCGGGACTTATTCTTTTGTAAGCCTAGTACTTATTCTATTGGTCTCTTTTGCCAAACCGCCAAGTAACGGGGAGATAAATACACCAGCATCGGTTGTCAAGCAATGCTAGGGGACAAACACAAACACACACACGCATATATACATATATACGACAGGCTTCTTTCAGTTTCCGTCTACCAAATCCACTCACAAGGCATTGGTCGGCCCAGGGCTATAGCAGAAGACACTTGCCCAAGATGCCACACAGTGGGACTGAACCCGGAACCATGTGGTTGGTAGGCAAGCTACTTACCACACAGCCACTCATGTGTATGTACATATATATATATATATAGTATTACTCTTTTCTTTTACTTGTTTCAGTCATTTGACTGCGGCCATGCTGGAGCACCACCTTTAGTCGAGCAAATCAACCCCAGGACTTATTCTTTGTAAGCCTAGTACTTATTCTATCGGTCTCTTTTGCCGAACTGCTAAGTTACATTTTTTTCTCTCTTTGTTTTTTCTGTGTCCCTTTCTGTAGAAGAGCGTAGGCTCGAAACGTAAAAGGCTTTTTCTATTCCTGAGCATTATACTAATACATCTGTTTGTTTTGTACACCACCTGTCTTCGTCTTTTGCTTTTTTCGTGAACTCTCCCTATATATATATGTGTGTGTGTGTGTATATATATATATATACACACACACACACACACACACACACACAAGTAAGTAAAAGAATAAAAGAATATATATATATGAGGCAAATCGTTGCTAAACCCTTAATTACTTAGTATTACTTAAACTTTCCTCGAACGAGGCTTTTACATGCCGAAATCTACTTGGTGAAATTAATGATTATTCCAAATTAATTAGTTTTACCCTATTTTATTACTGATATATATATATATATATATATATATTCTTTTATTCTTTTACTTGCTTCAGTCATTTGACTGTGGCCATGCTGGAGCATTGCCTTTAGTCGAACAAATTGACCCCAGGACTTATTCTTTGTAAGCCTAGTACTTATCCTTTCAGTCTCTTTTGCTGAACTGCTAAGTTACAGGGATGTAAACACAGACACACAAATACACACACACATATAATATATATATATATATATATATATATACATACGATACATACGATACAGCTAAGGGTCAGACCCGATTCTGATTGGTCAACAAGTTGATGACGTCTAGCTCTGCTAGAATGGACAGGATACAAACAGGGACAATCATTAGTCAGAATATTGATGACGTCCTTTTCTGCTTGACTAGTCACCTAACAAGTACAGACAGGGGGCAGATCTAATGTAGTAGCTATAAGTCGTGATTGGGCAGAATCTGGATGACGTCCCGTTCTGCTTGACTAACGAAGCGACTGGTCAAAACAGAAACAAATAAGAGGCAGTTATAATGCAGCGATTGGTCAAAATGATGATGACGTCCCGTTCTGCTTGACTAAAGCCACCTAACGAAACGATTGGTCAAAACGTTGATGACGTCACGCTACGCTGGATTGACCACCTAACAGGCATTATAAAACCGAGCACTTCACAAAACTCACTAGAACCACCCAGCGAACATCCACCATGGGTCATCACAATTGCTTAAGGTAAAAATGAATGATCCTCTGCTCTTTCGGAAACATCAATCTTCTGTATTGACCGCTTTCCACCACTTTGATCTGTTTTTTGTATTGAATACGTATCGCCACCGTGGGCCACTGCATCGAACACTTTGAACATATACTTCAAACTATATATCAACTATACATGAACTATATATCAACTATACATGAACTCTAAGATGTCTGACTCCGTTGTGTATTATAAATGAATTTCTTGTGTTTGACGGCATGAGCTGTCTTTTTTTATATATAACTTTTTTTGATAAGGTTCATTTCAGGAACTGAAACATGTTATAATGTATATATAAACATTAAAAATTGTATATACAGCAGCATTTTCGAACTTCATTTTTTACAAATATATATATATATATATATATATATATATATATATATATAATATATTTATATATATATACATGTATGTATGTATGTATGTATGCATATACATATTTATACTTATATGTGTGTGTGTGTGTGTATATATCACATATATGTATATCTATATCATCATCATCATAGACATCATCATCATCATTTAACATCCATGTTCCCTGCTGCCATAGAAAGAGAAAAATGATCAGCAGGAACTGCAAGGCATGGATGATGACAATCAGATACCCAGGTGTCCCCCACAAGGCATTCGGTGAGTAGAAGTGGGTGGGTAGTTAATTTGCAAGGTTGTATGGGAAGGAGGATGAATACAGCAAATAAACATCTAATGAATACGTAACCATGGTGATTGAACAACTGATATTATCAAAACAGATGCGAGATTCATTTGCATATGACATCAGATTTACATGGCCAGGTGAGTTATGTCTTTTTTTATGTGAATTTTTGAATGCTTTGAATACACCTGTGACACAAAGAGTCTGGATTAGGATTATGTTAAGGATACAAGGATTTGTGGAATTTTCAACCGCATACAACAAGCCATCTGGCCCCTCCTCGTCCATTCTCTGTACCCTCTTTTAAGCTCACCTCCTTGCTCCTTGATGGCTTATCATGACACCTCATCACTATGGTCTTATTCTCTTCCCAGCTACACCCACCCTTATAGCTATGTATCTTCTTTAGAGAAAGACATCTGTGCCCACCCCTCCAACACACCCCAATCTCTCAACCTGTGGCACAAAGCCACTTCCCCACCCCTCAAATACTCCCCCATCTCCACTTAGACAAAGACATTCTTTCTTTTTCTTGTTCTTTTCCTGTGCTACAAGTTACTCAGTGATCCCATTGATGCAAGTGCGATAAAAAAATGTACCTGGTACACTCTGCAAAGTGGTCGGCACCAGGAAGGCTCTCCAGTTGCAGACACCAAGCAGAAGCTATTGTTAGCACTAAATATAGCCCTGTGGCTTACCAGATCTTGTCAACCTATCCAACCCATGCTAGATTCGATAATGGATGCCAAATGAATCATCATCATCATTTAACGCCTGCTTTCCATGCTGGCATGTGTTGGACAGTTTGACTGAGGGCTGGTGAGCTAGAAGGCTGCACCAGGCTCCAATCCAATCTGGCAATGGAGCCTGAGGGGAAGTCGATAATTACCTGCACTTTCACCATAACATATCATTATTATTGTCTCCCTGCCTTCTACGCATGCAAGCTTATTACTGTTGGTATTACTGTGGTCACTTGATCGCAGTTTGAGCCTGATCACACCATTTTTCTTTCTGGTTTTACAGTGTAAGCCTGGCTGCTCCACTAGCAATGGGCACCAAAGAAGAACAAAGAGCAGTAATCCAAGAGATGGCAATGGGGAACCGGTTCTCCATTAACATCTCCAAGAGAACCGGTTCCCCATTAACATCTCTTAAGCTTGCTGAATCTTCTCGTCAGTGGTGGAGGTTGACAGACGTCCTTCTCCCTCTTCATGCATCATGCTTCTCTGGCCACTTGTAAACTTCTCGATCCACTCATACACACTTCTACGTGGTAGGGCACTGTGCTAAAGGCCTCCGATGAATTTCAGCACCTGACACACCATTTGACCAAAGAAATCTGACCACTGCGCTTTGTTCTTCTTTGGTGCACATTGCTAGTGGAGCGACCGTGCTTACACTGCAAAAGCACAATTGTACCGACTTTAAACAGGCATCCGCAGAAAGCAGTGTGACAATAATAAAGTTAGGCTATGGCAAAAGTGCAGATAATTTTTGACTTCCCCTCGTGTATGTATGTATGTATGTGTGTGTGTGTGTGTATATATATATATATATATATATATATATATATATATATATATATATATTTATGTATGTGTGTGTTTGTATCTGTGTTTGTTCTCCTCACGACCATTTGACAACTGGTGTAGGTGTGTTTATGTCCCTGTAACTTAGTGGTTCAGCAAAAGAGACCAATAAAATAAATACAAGGCTTGAAAAATAAGTACTCAGATCGATTCATTGACTAAAAATTCAAGGTGGTGTCCCAGCATGGCCACAGTCTAATGACTGAAAAAAGATAAGATATATATATATATATATATATATATATATATATATATATATATATATATATATATATATATATGTATACATGTATATATATCTATATATATATATATATATATACTTATATTAAGGCATTAATTACTATACATAAATGCCTCACGCTAGGAGGGACTTTTAAAGTCAAAACTACCATAATAAATAAACACATTGTACCGAATTCGAGGAAATGCAACTCTTGAAATGAGCATTTTAAAAACAGAATTCAGCTGCATATCATATGATTTCATAATTAGTGCACAAAATGCACTTTTTAATCTTCAGTGCAAGCATAACTCAAGATACACAAAAATGAACAAAAAATCAACATACCAGATGAACACCAAATGTATCCAGCATATATGCATACACACACACACACACACAGAAGTAGTAATAATGAAAGGTACTGAAACAAGAATTAAAATAAATGAATAAATAAATAAATCTGCCTGTACTCACCGCTTTATCTGCATGGTAATCCGAAACAAGGATAAAAGGAATGGTTGTTAATGTAGCATATCCGAAACCTGTGACTGCAGCCACAGCATTTACAATGATTATATTGTGACAGAAGACCATTATGAACATAGCGAGGGAGAAACTGGCCATTCCGCAAAGATAGGTGAGTCGGCAGCCATACCGTTCCACCAAACGCTCAATGAAAGGGGAATATGCAGCAGATGTCATGCAATGTAACAGGAGACCCCAGCTTCCCATTCGCACGCCTTCGTCGAAATTGTTCCGTGACAAGGAATTCTCAGGGGCATTAGGATTGCCATCGTAAACGGCTTGGCCAACATAATCGGTGTAGAAAAGTGTGAATCCCATCACGGCAGTCCAACTACAGAAGTTGGCAGCAGCTAGCTGCCGAAGAACGAAGGGTATATCAAGTAAAGCTTGGATATTTTCAGGTAATCGATGATATATGCCTGTCCAGAGAGATTTAATAAGGCGTTTGCTATATTTACAAATATGACAAATGATTGGCAATTTAACAGTCAATAATGTTAAGCTGAGTATACAAGAAATTACTTTTGAGAGGAACACAGGTGATGAGTTGATCAATCTGGTCTTTGATGCTGTCCTTTGACTTTTTAGTGATGTTGCAGAAGTTGTGTTATCGTCTGATATAGACTCGTTACTGCTTGTTTCATAACCAGACTCATGAATATTGTTCGTTACTAAAGGCACCCCTTCTACGTCTCCAGAATATAACAGTGATTGTTCTTGGCTATTCTGTAACTGCGGAGTCTCCTCTGCAATCATCAGAGTCGCAGCAGATGATAAAAGGTATAAAACTAAAAGAATTGCAAAAATGGATTGTTCCTGTCCCCCGAAATAGTGTCCTAGAGATGAGTTGCTCCAGTCTAGAGCTGTTATCAAATAACCAACACAGCCACCAAAGCTGACCATGAAAGAATAAATTGTAAAAATTCTCTCTTTCTGATCTGTGCCTTCTGAAGCATCTGAAAGAAGAGCCTCACATGGTGTTAGCAATGACTGTGTCGAGAAATCCAGTAAGATGACACCAGCAGTTAAAACAAAAATCCCTAAGTGGGAGGTGGTAATTACTTCACTCTGTTCTGTGAGATAAAGGTTATCACCAGACAGAATGAACACAAGAGATAATAAAATTAGCAGAGATATCCAAAATATGAAAGGACGCCTTCTTCCATATTTACTTTTACACTGATCACTGGCTCGACCCATGAGGGGCACAATGATCAAACAGAGAAGTGGACCCATTCCCAGAATGATGCTCATATTCTCTTCAGAGTAACCAACTTTGAGAAGCAGTGGAGAGATGCACGTGAAACCAGCACATGCACAGATTTCAACTCCAAAGACCACAGAGTTGAGCAGAACCATCTGAGAGAAGGACAAGGTTTTCCTGCTTTGCTGCGGCAACATCTTCGCTTGTCTTGCAATTTCTCCAGAAGAAGAATCAGTTGAAGCTCATAAATGTTTGTGTAACATGTACAGCTTTTCTTTCAATTTGCTTGTTGCATCGTGCTTCGCTTTCATTGTCCAGTCCATTTTAAGGGTGGGAAGACAGGTCTTGAAAGCTGGACAAAGGAATAGAGAAAAATAAAAGAATCATTTTAGAAAAATAATGAAGGACTGCAATGGAATATAAGAAATATTCAATAATTGTAAAATTGTAAAATCTATGGTTAAGGACAGATGTTCTTTTGGAATGAGATGAGTGGATGCAGCTGCTTGGACATTTGGCATTTGGCATGGTTGACTGGACATTCAACTTGTTTGGGTGACAATATGTTTTGATGCTGAAGGCAAACACAGAGAGAGAGAGAGAGATACAGACAGAGAGAGGGAGAGGGGAGAAACATTAAAATGTCTGAAGTCAACTCTTTAGCATTCAAGCCGGCCATATCCGACCAAAATATTTAACCTGTTTTATGTTGAAACTGACCAGATCCAGCCTCTCACACCAACCCTGCAATGTCATTCCAAAACCAATTACATCATTGAAATTTCTAAATTACAAGACAATGCATGATTAATCCCAAACAATATAAATAAACAAAAAGATTACATCCGACAATAATCCGAGTTCTAAAAGGTTAAGACAACATCAAATCAACGATGCCAAACAGGCAGCACTGAATCAGCCATGCCAAGACATCTCATCCCCTATTCTTTTACCATTTCAGTGGACATTTGTATCACAACCAAAACTTTGGGGCAGGGCCTGCACTCTCCCCATCTTCATCAAACAGCCCTGTCTCTTCAAACTGATTGCATCCTCAACAAACTCTTCCCCCTCTCATAGTTTAGGGAACAGTCACAAGACGAGAAGAACTGGAGAGGAAACGTGGCAGAGCAGCATCGGATGAAGCCTGGCTTTTGTTTGTTTATAAAAGTGATGAATCAGAGCCGAGATAACTATGGATGTACGAGGGGAGGGGGGGAGAGAGAGAGACAGACAGACAGACAGGCTGGCTGAGAGACAGAGAGAAAATGTTTGGTAGGGTGTGGTTTATATGGAGGAGAGAGAGAGTTGAAAAGATGTGTGTAGAGAGACAGGGAGAGAGAAGGAGTTGATAAGGTATGGAGGGAGAGAGAGAGAGAGAGGGGGGGGAGTGAGAAGCAAGACAACAGCGAGAAACTTTTAATAAGATGTATGTTTGAATAAGAAGAGGTGAGATATCTTTGCAGTTCTAGATTTGCACCTGTGTATGCCAATGAGTGTGTAGCAAGGTAGAATTCTGCTTAATGCAACAGAGACAGGGAGGGAGAGAGAGAGAGGGAGAGAGAGAGAGAGAGAGGGAGAGAGAGAGAGAGGGAGAGAGAATGTACTGTAGTAGAATTGGGCATAAAGTTAAACAGAAGTATGAAAGGGAGGACATGTTGTGGCAGGTTTTATATAAAAAAAAAAGGGGTCAAAAGGTGGGTGTTTTCTTGTCTTTCATTATTCCCCTTGTTTAAGTTATTTGGCTGCAGCCAAGGTGGGGCACCACTGTGAAGGGTTTTTTAGTCAAGCAAATCGACCCCAGGACTTATTTTCTTAAGCCTGGTACTTATTCCATCAGTCTCTTTTGTCAAACTGCTAAGTTATGGGAATGTAAACACACCAACACTAGTTGTCAAATAGTGAGAAGGATACAAACACAGACACAAACACACACACACACACACACACACACACAATGAGCTTCTTTCAGTTTCTGTCTACCAAATCCACTCACAAGGCTTTGGTTGGCCCAAGACTATAGTAGAAGACACTTGCCCAAGGACCCACAGAGTGTGACTGAACCAGAAATATGTGGTTGGAAAACAAGCTTCTTATATATTTTTTTACTGCCCACAAGGGGCTACACACAGTGAGGACAAACAAGGACAGACAAAGTGATTAAATTGATTATATCAACCCCAGTGCGTAACTGCTACTTATTTAACCGACCCTGAAAGGATGAAAGGCAAAGTTGACCTCAGCGGAATTTGAACTCAGAAAGTAATGGCAGACGAAATATCGCTAAGCATTTCGCCCGGCGTGCTACCGTTTCAGCTAGCTTCTTGCCACACAACCACTTCTCCACCTATATATATAAATAAAAATTATAATAAAAGGTTAATTGCAACAAGTTGCTCAAAACCACATACCGAAAATATTAGAAATAGCAGCCAAATTGATCACTATTTCTCCTACTAATAAAAGTCTCCACAAACAAACAGAATTTGTAACCCATATATGGTAAAAAGAAAGAAAATAACGAAATCTCATCCTATGGATTAATTATAGATGAATATGGCTGCTATTTCTAATATTTTCGGTATGTGGTTTTGAGCAACTTGTTGCAATTAACCCTTTATTATAATTTATATAATTCTTAGCAAATATGGTCTTTTCCATACCGATAAATCTACTAGGTGAAATTTATTAATTTTATTAAATTAATTACATTTCACCCTTTTTTTGTATATATATATATATATATTGAAGAGAAAAGAAGTTTTGGTAAGGTAGAATTATTTAATATTTAATTCTTATGCTTTCCTAAAAACTTGATTTCGAAACGTGAGTCCGTAGATAACTTAAAATTGTATGATAGATTGCCGTCAATTCATTCTCTCTTACCTGTTTGTGTCTGCCTTCCAATTGCTGTTTTTACTGAGATCTCCCTTTTTAGTAGAAGAAATAGCTATAACTCTTTGACTGCTATTTCTAAATTCGGTATGTGGTAAGGCAATTCGTTGCTAAACCCTTTATTGCTTAGTATTACTTAAATTTTCCTCGAATGAGGCTTTTACATGCCGAAGACTACTTGGTGTAATTGATAATTATTCCAAATTAATTAATTTCACCCTTCATTATTACGGATAACCATATTTTATCTCAGTAGATGACCACAGCATCATGTTTTGGCTACACGCGGGTGGGAAGGGGCTGGTGACACAATCTTTTCATTCACACTTTGAATTTGGTGATACTAGTTGCGGATTCTAGCTCGCTCTGATGCTGAGTTGAGTTGGTGCCTTCTAGTATCTCAAAATTCAATATATAATCATTTATGATTATAGTATTCTACGCTGAAGAGAAAAGAAGTTTTGGTAAGGTAGAATTATTTAATATTTAATTCTTATGCTTTCCTAAAAACTTGATTTTGAAACGTGCGTCTGTAGATAACTTAAAATTGTATGATAGATTGCCGTCAATTCATTCTCTCTTACCTGTTTGTGTCTGCCTTCCAATTGCTGTTTTTACTGAGATCTCCCTTTTTAGTAGAAGAAATAGCTATAACTCTTTGACTGCTATTTCTAAATTCGGTATGTGGTAAGGCAATTCGTTGCTAAACCCTTTATTGCTTAGTATATATATATATATATATATTTGATAGACTTGGTCATTCTCTCTTTTGTAGTTATGGTATTCTAGAAAATTGCACCTTTGCAAACTCTGGCACTGTGGGCAGCCAGCAAGATGATTTTTTCCCTGTCTTGTTTTAGCATTCTAAAGTAAGACATAGACTAAGCATAAGATTCTTCTATAATTTCCATGTGTGTGTTGAGTTGCAATGAGAGTAAGATTATCGATGTCTGAGAGTTCCAGTTCACAAAATGGTACAGAGGTGGCAATCGATATGAAGGTCAGCAGAGGTTTGGATCAAAACTGATGAGTTTTTAGACGAATGCATCTAAGCAGTCCTCAGTTTGGCTCATCCCTGCATTGGTAAGAGACCAAAATAAAGGACCTCAAAGGCATGTCTCACTTTCTCTGATTGGACATCCTCAAGTGGTGGTGATGGGGGACATTTTTGTAGATAAAAGAACCAATACAGGTGTAGCTATATATGGTAAGAAGTTTGCTTCCCAACCACATGATTTTGGGTTCAGTCCCACCGCATGGCACCTTGGGCAAGTGTGTCCTACACCTCTGGCTGGCCAAAGCCTTGTAAGTGGATTTGGTAGATGGAAACTAGAAGAAGCCTGCTGTGTGTGTGTTTGTCCATCACCACCACTTGACAACCGGTGTTGGTGTGTTTACATCCCTACAACTTAACAGTTTGGCAAAAGAGACCAATAGAGTAAGTACCAAGCTTTAAAATAGGAATAAGTCCTGAGGTCGATTCATTCAACTAAATATTCTTCCAGATGGTGCCCCAGTATGGGCACAGTCTAATGATTAAAACAAATAAAATAAAATTGGAACTTTGGAATGTTCAGACATTTACTGACAAGATTTATCTTCTGGCCCCTTTTCAGGCCACCCTGCCTGAGACTACCCTTGGTTCCATGATACAAGCTTCCAGCGTTTAAGAATTCTAAATTTAAACCTGGCATCAAAATTCCATCTTGTTTCAAATGTCAGCTGAAGAAGGACAAAGTTATTTTAGTGAATTCTTCACTATTTACAAAATCAGTCGAAGAAAGGCAGAGCATTTCAAGAGAGAAATGGTAAAAAAAAAAGAGGGGGGGTTAAACAAGACCAGCTGGTGAGGGTGAATCGAAGGTATGTGACAGAGCAGAATTTTAGAGTGGTCATGGTAGGCTTGTCTGTGATGATCAGGTTGATAGATTTACATGAATAAACAGGCTGACATTCATGATTGATGACTTGCAAATAAAAGGTTGTGTGTGTGTGCATGTAAGTATATAGTGTGCATGCACGTGTGCGTGTGTGTGTGTGTAAGTGTGTGTGAGAGTGTGTAAACTACAGTGCATAGTTGTGCATATAATGAAAAAGCAGAGAGAGAGAGAGAAAGAGGAATTAATTTTAATCCATTGTTTGTGAAGCTGAAAAATGTATTTGTTCAGCTTAAAACCGTGCATCATTTGTATTGACTAGATTATAGGTAAATAGTAACATTGTAGAGTGTGTGTGTGTTGGAAGGGTTGGGGGCTGAATATGAAAAAGCTTAAAAAAAAAAACATGTACAGTAATTGAAGAAGATCATGAGCAGAAATATATAATTCCTACCAACATGGAATTATGATGGGTTACAGGGCTTCAAGTTAGAATCAAACCTGATTAAATTCATCTACAATCTTCTACTCTCAATGTTAATACAAGGCGGGGAGGGGGGGGGCTGAAAAGTTCCTGGATGTAAGGGGGCCACGAAAGGGCTGGTTGGAGGCCCAACCTTCCGAGTTCTTTTACAGGGCTTAGAAAAACTGAAGGACCCCTGCAAGAGGAATATGTTGAAGGAAATCATAATTAACTGATCCTCCTGCATTTACTTTTATCGAAAGCCAGGAACTTTTCAGCACCCCCTCATATATATAACCATCATCATCATCATCATCATTTTAACGTCCACTTTTCAGTGTTCACATCAGTCAGATGGAATTCTTTGAGACAGATTTTCTACAGCCAGATGCCCTTCCTGAGGCCAACCCTCACCTTTCCCTAAGCAAGAGATTATTTTCAGCATGACCCAAACAAATTTTCTCGAAAAAGTGGAAACAAATGATTGCCTGTATCACCACGGCAACACTCGTTACAACAATCGGACAATGTCACAGCAAGGTGACACTCAAACACATACACACAGTCCATCTGTCCATTCATCCATACATACTCTTATATAATGAGCTTCTTTCAGTTTCCATATGCCAGGGGCCAGGAATCCCTCACCATATCACGGTTCACTATTTAAGCTTACACCGATTCCTCTCTGGTGTTGCTTTGCATTTAGAATAAAATAGATACAAATTATAAAAATAATTTTTAAAAACATACACTACAGTATTGTTTCTACTTCATGGATTTTCACCTATTCCGGTGGGGTTTTGGAACGTAACACCCACGATAGTCGAGGGATTACTGTATACAGCAGAAGACATTTGCCCAAGGTGCCATACAGGAGGATTGACCCCAAGGTCGCATGACCAGAAAGTGAGCCGCCTAACCACACAGCCACACTTGCACCTATCTCATTATTAATAGAAACATTCATTAACTTTTGATACCAATCCACATGAGACCAACCACCCTGGTTGTTTAGTAAAGACTTTCTATTTTAAAAGTAATCTAAATTAAAACTTTCCATCAAAATTTTATGTTTAATATTTGTTCCAAAAGCATCACCTTAATAATCCTTTCTATTATAGGCACAAGGCTTGAAATTGGGGGGGGGGGGGACATGATAGTGTGTGACCCCAGTACTCCACTGGTACTTAATTTATTGATCCCAAAAGTATGAAAGGTAAAGTCCACCTCAGCGGAATTTGAACTCAGAACGTAGCTAAGCAGTTCGTCCAGCATGCCACCGATTCCGCCAGCTCCCCCACCCCGCCTTGCATCACTTTAATAATGACAAAGTTATTTCACCAAATTCTTCACTGTTTCCAAAATTGTTTGAAACAAAAATATTTCAATGGAAAAATGATAACAAAAAGATTGAAACAATGGTTTAATGATAGCAACGCCTAACGACAATGGAGAAGACGACAATGCAAGCAAATCATCATCACCACCATCATCATCATCACCACCACCACCACCACCACCACCACCACCACCATCACCATCACCATCACCATCTCCATCATCATCACCATCACCATCATCATCACCACCTCCATCATCATCATCATCATCACCACCACCACCACCACCATCATCACCACAATCACCATCACCATCATCTTTTAATGTTCATTCTCCATGGCATGGGTTGGATGGTCTGATGAGCTCCACTTGTCTGCTTTGACATAGTTTCTGCGGCTGAATGCTTTTCCTCACATCAACTGCCTTCATAGAGGGAGCCGGGTGCTTTTTACCCGCCACTGGCATCCTCTTGCACTCATGTAACACTGGCACGAGTGTTACATGCACCAGCAGGAGTGCATCTTACATGGCACTGGCTGGAGCAGCATTTTATGTCTGCAAGACAAAGACCTCTCACCTGGGAGAGGGAGTGGGGGAATGGCCATAAAGAATATGTCTGCATGGATGGATGGCCACAAATTTTTTTTAAGAAATGTAATGCTGAAAATTGCTGCCACCACCTCCATCATTACCATTGTTTTAATGCCTACTCGTCCATGCTCCAATGGGTCAGGGGAGAGTTTGTTGGGGGGGGGGGCTGATGTCTCTCACGTCACCAACCGTTCATTTGCTTCCCAGTAAGCAAATAGTCTTTAGACTCTTGAACAACAAAGAACCCGAACATGTTTATGGAGAACTGGAAACAATACGACTCTACATGAAGAGACGTTTTGTTTGCGAACATCAAGAACGGTATCAAGGAATCTGAAGAAGCTCACAGACAACACTTTGGACAAGACATTGTTTAGAAGCAAAGGAAATACAAATTCACATGCACACAGACACATAAACATACATATATATATACACACACACACACATATAGATGTATAAATATATATATACAAAGCTGAGGTAGATGATGTCTACATCTGTACTATGAAAAGTTAAAACAGAATGGGGAAAATGAGTGAGGGACATAACCAAACCTGCAGACACTCTGTACTTGACAGAAAGTAGAGTAGGGAGTGAGAGAAAAAAAGAGAACGAGTTACATCAGTGTTCTTCGACCATTTTTTCCCTATGAACCCATTATACTCTCGGAGTGGTTGGCATTAGGAAGGGCATCCAGCCATAGGACACCTTGCCAAGTTAGAATGGAGTCTGGTGCTGCCTTCCAACTTGCCAGCCCAGTCAAACCGTCCAACCCATGCCAGCATAGACAACAGATGATAAATGATGATGATGATGATGAACCTCCCGCCATTCCTATTTCACTCTACAAGACTATCATAACCATTCTGTGTTTAAAAAAAAAATTGTATTTTTATAATTAAATATTAATTAAGAATTAAATATTAGGTGCAGGAGTGGCTGTGTGGTAAGTAGCTTGCTTACCAACCACATGGTTCCGGGTTCTGTCCCACTGCATGGCACCTTGGGCAAGTGTTTTCTACTATAGCCTTGGGCTGACCAAAGCCTTGTGAGTGGATTTGGTAGACGGAAACTGAAAGAAGCCCATCGTATATATGCATATATATATATATATATATATATGTATGTTTGTGTGTCTGTTTTTGTCCCACCAACATTGCTTGACAACCGATGCTGGTGTGTTTACATCCCCATAACTTAGCGGTTTGGCAAAAGAGTAAGTCGTGGAGGCGATTTGCTCGACTGAAGGCAGTACTCCAGCATGGCCATAGTCAAATGAATGAAACAAGTAAAAGAGTAAAGAGTAAATATTAATTAAATATTAATTAGGAATTAGAAATATTGAATTTCTAAATGTCTCAGAGAGATTGAGCGGTGGTGGAGCGATAGAGTGGTTGTATACTGTCAACATAACGTGCCAGTGGCGTAAAGGGAATCACTCCACCGCTATTTAGCCTCAACGCTTCCTGTCGGCTTTGACACATTTCCTGTGTCCTTATATTTGCAAAGGGGAGGCAAGCACCCCCACCCAGCCAGGGCCTGCCCCTAGAGACATGCATGTTTGTGAGTCTTGCTCGTCATCAGTCCAGGGTAGCAAGTCCTGCTAGTTGAGATGTTTGCCGAGACTTCGCAAATCTATATATTTTCAGTGAAATCTATTCACTGATTACCAATTAGGAATTGTATAAAAAGAAATTGTTGAAACATTTTGGGTATTGTGGAAGTAAAAAGAATTTATTGCTTGTAAACTTTAACAACAAGATCTCATACAGACCCCGAAGGATCATATGGATCCCTAAGGGTCGTATGAACCCTTATTGAGAACCACAGTGTTAGACCGTTGTCATGGACCCTCCTCTGTTGTTGTCCTGAACAGACGAGGGTCCCACAGTTTCTTGCTGATTTGTCCCCAGTGATCAAATAAATGAACTCCCTCTCTGCACCCAAACTGGCATGACATGCAGAGGTTCCCCAATGTGCCATACGTCACATGTCAAAATGATCATAGAGTGACATGAGATGAAATGCTTTGTTCAAGAACACAATGCACTGCCTGGTCCAGGAATTGAAACCATGATATCTTGATTGTGACTGTAGCACCCTAACCACTGGACCATGCATTAGATCATAATAACGTTATAAACCAGAGCGTGCCACACTATTACCCCTGCCCCTTTCCGTTTACTGACATTTTCTTTTTTCAGTGCTTCCCCCCACTCCCCACAACCACTTGTTGTGACTCAACAATATTAGAGACACAACCAAAAATTTGCTGCCAACAGGTTGATTCTCCTTAAAGGACTTGGCATCAGAGTTATTTCATCAATATACAATGATACGGATTGTCAGAACAACATTTTGACTCCTGATGTTAGCAGACAATTCACAAACAGAATAAGAAATTGAAAATGATCTATGGCATCCCCCACCCCCACCCCCTTTGTCCCCAGTAACCATATAAAAATTTTCTGCTGCAGTCAATGAGTGGTACCAGCCATTTTGAGTAGCATCGTTACAGAATAATCTGACAAGAAATTGCCAATTCAAGAGATGAGAGCCAAATGGAGACCAAAGACAGGCAACTCGGTCAAAGGTTTTGGTGAGAGGTCAAAGGTGGCAATATTGCTTTTACCAAAATCCTCGAGAGTAAAACACCACTTGTGTGTGTGTGTGTGTGTGTGTGTGCGTGTGTGAATGTGATGAAAGTAACCAGAGCTTAATACTGTTGATAGTTGGAAGTCTTGCACCACCAGACAGCAGGTTGGCTCTGGCCGCAGGAGCTGAAACTAACACGACTGTTAGAAGGTAGGTCTAGAGAGGGTGCAGGCCACAACTACGTGCCCTTCCCCTCCATTGGTCAATTGAAGCTTAGACAGTGTCACGTGACAGTTAGCTGGTGCTGGCTGCTGGAGGCTAGCGGTCAGTATTTAAAGAGATTTGGCAGGATGGTCAGTCGCCCGCTGACACTGCATCGAAGAAACCAAAAAACAAAAGGCCAAAGGAAAAAGAGGAAAGAAAAAACACACTCAACCACAGAGGTAGGGGTGGTGCCACATCAAAAATGGTAGAAGAGTAGGGCCCAAACCTGGACATGGTTCCTCCTGGTGATGTCCTTAGCCACTGGAGCCTATAAAAGAGCTGTTGAGGTAGCGAACCACAAAAACGTGGTTGGAATTCCATCTATTGTTGCATGGAAAAAGTATCAGGTGGTTATTGAGAAGGAAATAAGAAAAAAAGTAGTTGTTCATAACAATGTCTGTCACTGATGAGATGTTGGAGAGAGAGAAATACTTGGCAGACTTAGAAACCTCATGAGTAAGGGCAGTGGTCCACAAATGATTTGAACCTGCACTCTACTCCCCACCATCATTAACATCACTTAATGTCCACCTTTCCATACTTGCATTGGTCAGATGGAACGAAATGAGATGAATTTTCTGTTGTGATGCCCTTCCTGTCACTGACCCTCACTTGTTTCCAACCAAGGTACTGTATATGCCAAGGTACTGTATATGCCAAGGTACTGTATATGCCAAGGTACTGTATATGCCAAGGTACTGCATATGACACATTTCTTTTATTCTTGAATTGCCATGTGTTTAACGTGATCGCATTACAAACGGGATACTGAGTGTGTGAATGTATGATTAGACATATTCAATTTGGGGTTTGTCCCAACTTGTAGGTGTCTCTCTTCTGTGGGTGCATCTTATACACCAGTGAACATGATTCTACTTCTGTATGGCCAGGCATGTTTCACAGATTAGAAAGAAATGACATTGTGTCCTGTCCCAGTTTCACATCATAAAACACTAAAAGCATAGTTTTAGATAAAATGGTTTCTTGAGCAGTCGTAACCTATTTTACTATTAAATTAAACTTACATTTCTGCAGGCTTTGGAATCAATGCTTCATAACTCTACTTTTTTTTTTATACCTCTGCCCCCCACCCCCACCCTCACCCCCACCCCACCCCCCACACACAACTGCCTGCAAACAAAATATATAAAACTGGTCAGAAAAGCAAACAAACACACAAGAAGAAAAGATGATCAATGAATATTTTTCAATATTTGAAGTAATTTTTTGTTTAAATATATGAATCTGAAAATGCATCATTGTTCAGCTGTGTTCATTCTTCTAACAACAGTCAAGCAAATGGACTTGACACAGGAGAAGCAGTGAAGACATAAAGGAATTATATATTACAACAAGTATATAAGATCTTTAATGCTGAATGCTCAAGTAATCAGTTTATCAAGAACTGTAAAGTTACTGTCAACAATGTAAAACTGGAATGATGTGATGAGTGTTACTGTCAAATGAGCAGCGTTGGATGTGGAGAAATAATGCCTTGTTTGGAAACTGGTCACAGAAAATCTACCTCAATGAAATAAAGAAGCAATCTACCTCAATGAAATAAAGAAGCAGTCAAGTACTGGAGATAGGGGTCACTCTAATCAACTCGTCCCTTTGCCACAAATTCGAAATACTTGTTACCATGACAAACAGCTGCACATAGTCTTGGAGGTTGTTCGAGTTGCATTTCTGGCAATGATCCTTTCTAAAATATGCACAAGGCCTGGAATTTTAAGAGAGAGGCCTAGTTGACTTGATCAACCTCATTATTTGATTGGTACTTATTTCATTGATGCTGAAAGGATGAAAGGTAAAGTTGACCTTGATGGAATTTGAACTCAGAACATGATCACAGACGTAAGGCCACTTTTGCCAGCTTGCCACTTTTATTCCTGGTTATTTCCTTTTCAGCATTCCTTTAACTGTGTCAAGCCCTGACACTTTTACTTGTTTCAGCCAGTAGACTGAGGCCATGCTGGATCACTGCCTTAGAGGGTTTTAGCAAAACAAATCAACCAGAGGACTTACTTTAAGTTAGGTACTTATTCTGTCAGTCTCTTTTGCTGAACCACAAAGTTAAGTGAAGCAGCGGAGGGAGCAAATACAAACAAAACATGCCCACCCCAACACACATATATCTGATAGGCTTCTACACAGTTTCCACCTAACAAATTACATAGAAGGCATTGGTTGGCCAGGAGCCAAAGCAGAAGGCACTTGTCCAAAGTGTTATGAAGTGGGATTGAACCCCAAACCAAAACCATGTCATTGTGAAGTAAACTTCTGGATCACACAGCCATGCAAAAGAAAATCCTCATCATCATCATTGTTTAACATCTGCTTTCCATGCTGGCATGGGTTGGACAGTTTGACTGAGGACTGGTGAGCCAGATGGCTGCACCAGGCTCCAGTCTGATCTGGCAGAGTTAGGGTTAGAGTTATATATATATATATTATATATATATATATATATATATTATATATATATATATAAAGTTAATCCAAACATGGAAACACAACAACGTGAGGACGTGGAACAAGTATAGTGTTATTGGATGCTCAGGAAAGAAGGAGGATTTAACATTTTGAGTGGAGCTCTTCGTCAGAAACATAGGAAAAGGAAAGATCCAAGGAAGGGAAGACGGAGGGAAAAAAATCGCTAATGATACACATGTGGTCACATATTGAATGACCGGAAGGGTCATTAGATATGTATATATATATATATATATATATATATACACACTGGATTACTTAATGGTCAGAAGATTTTGCTTGCTGTTTTATTTTTTTGAACTGTTGACTGTTTTCTTCCCTTTTATCTTTTATTTGTGACTTTCTTTTTATTGAACAGTTTTCCTTTTTTTCTTCCTTTTGTTGAGATTTTCTTTTGATTTCTTTACTTTTCTTTTTTTTTTCTTTTTGAATTTTATCCTGAACTGTGTTTGAACTTTGTGTTAAAAAAAAAACATGGCAAAGAACAAGAACAATGTTTTAGAGTGGGAAATTGTTCCACCCAAACAGTGGTTGAAAGACCGTGAAGAGGACGGTGGTGTTGAGGACTTACTCCAAGTCGCTCGACACCATTGCCCTATTTCAAATTAATGTTATCGAAAGGGAGTTGGCAGAGTATCTGCCAACTATTAAATTCATATCCAAGGGAGTCAAATATGCAATGGTCTGGTTGCTATTTGACACCCCTGAGGAGGCGTGCAAATTTGCAAGCCACCACTTGGAGGGCTAAGAGATTTTGTTCCTTCCCACGTATTGTGGGAGGAAGTTGACGAGGGCTTGGGTCTGTGGTTTGCCACCCAGAATAGAACCTGAGTGGATAGAGGACACTATCCGCCGGGGTCTGGGAGGCAGCAGAGCCAAGCTCTTCAATGTAAAAATGTGGCTGATTGGGTGGGGATAAAAGTGGTTTTGACCCTGTGGACCCAATCAGCCAAAAATCTGGTATTTCCCAATTTTTTGAAAATGGCCAGGTGAAAATGGCCCGGTAATTCTTGAGGGTGGCCCCCCCCCCCTTGTGTCATCAGTGCCTGGAGCCTGGCCATATAAAGAAAAACAGGAACAAAGTAAGGTCCTGCAGCAGTTGGTTGAGATTTCTGTAAAAGAGGGAATGAAGGTGGCCAAGGATTCCTCAAAGAAGGGTCGCAAGAGGAAGAAGGTGAGCAACAATAGGTGCTCACTGAAGGATCCTAGGAATGAGGGAGGGGAGGCAAATCTACCAGTCCCGGAGGAGACACACCCTCCCTCAGATGAGAATAAAAAAAGAAGAAGAGAAGCGGGACATTGCCAGCAGTCGGTAACATAGTACCGGAATGTCCTAGAACCTCATGAGTGGGGGTTGTGCCACCGGCGGGGGAAGAGACACTGTCGGTGGGAATTGTGCTGCCAATGGTAGAAGCGACTGCCTCATCCCCAGAGGAAGACAAATTATTGGTCTTCGACAGAGGCGGAGAAGTGGAGAAGATGTTGGAAAAGCACCATAAGGGAGTACCTTTAGCCTGCACACAGGATCCCGAATGGCATCCGCAGATAGCTGTGGAGGTCATAATGTTGCCCGTGTTGCGTAGGCTGGAGGGACTCAACGAGGAATATTGCTTGTGGCTGGGGAATGCTGAAACGGCACCCACTTTGTGCTTGAATGAGGCATGGGTGATGGCAGAGGACGGGGTCACAAGTGATGTTGGGGAGGAATATGGAAAAGAGGTTGAAAAGCCTCAGTGTTATTGAAAATTCCTAGTTTGGGAAAAAAAAGATAAGAAGCTTAGTGCCTCATTTTGTTATTGAATATTGTGAACAGTGTAAGAGGTTTGTTGCCTCATGAAGAATATAAAAGATCAATATTCTCGGGAAACAACGATCGGCGGGCGTCGCTTACCCCCCCCCCATTAATCATCATTTTCATTTTTTCATTTCACATAACATTATGTCAGTGTCCAGCCCACAGCTTCCTATCTCTATGTAAAGCCTTTTATGGCCAATGTAATGAAATAAAGAAGCTTGCTTCCCAACCACATGGTTCTGGGTTCAGTCGCACAGCATGGCACCTTGGGCAAATGTCTTCTACTATAACCTTGTGAGTGTATTTGGTAGATGGAAACTGGAAGAAGCCTGTTGTATACACACATACACATATATATATCATCATCATCATTGTTCGACCGTGGTCGAGACAATGGAATTTACCATGCTACGCCAGACTTCACGGTCCATCATGGCATTATGGAGGTCCTGTTGCTGGATACCTGTATCCCTGGAGATTACATCAGGGTAGGAGAGTGTGCGCCCTCTGGTATTGCGAGTAGATACATATATCTGTGTCTATGTGTCTGTGTGTCTGTGTTTGTCTCTCCACCACCACTACTACTTGACAGCCGTGCTGGTGTGTTTACACCCCCATAACTTAGCAGTTTGGCAAAAGAGACTGATAGAATAAGTACCAGGCTTTTAAAAAATAAGTACTGGGGTGATATATTCAATTAAAAATTCTTCAGATCGGTGTTGCAGGATGGCTGCAGTCCAATGACTGAAACAAGTAAAAGATACAAGATTAAAGGCAGGTGTGTGTGTGTGTGTATGTTTGTCACCTGCAGCACCACTTGATAACTGGTGTCAGTGTGTTTACAAACCTGTAACTTAGCGGTTTGGCTAAAGAGAATAACAGAGCAAGTACCAGGCTTGAAATAAAAAAATTCAAAACTCACGTACCTCGGTCAGTTCATTTGACTAAAATTCTTGAAAAGCAGTGCCCCAGCATGGCCATAGCCTAATGACTGCAACAAGTAAGAAATAAAAACTTTTTTTTAAATCTCCCCTTTGTTTTGTTTTTTGTTGTTTTGACATTTGATGACATCACTCAGTCATTGGCAACAACTGTTTAACTCCCTTCAATGACAGACTTTGGATCAATAACATAACGAGTTAGATTAAATCAAAGTGTAAACGACAATGAGAAGACTGTCACAGCAACACATGGAAGCACACATCTGGCAAAAGTCAAAAGAAACTTTGATTCAATCACAACACATTCTCCAATAAGTGAGAGGAAATTAGCTGAAAACAGGTTTCTTCTTGTAGTAAAGATTGTTTGCCAACATAACATGGCAGTCCTGGTTTAGGACGAATGTTGCTATAATTTAGCCCCAGGAGACAGCTGGCTATACGACACGATCTGTGTCCTTATATTTTCAAACAAGGGAATCTAGCACCCCTACTCAGCCCAAAACAATATCTGTGTATCGTAATTTCCAGGTTATTTCCTTTCATCAGCACAGAATAATTCCCGTGTTCGAAAATATAAGGACACATCGTATTGTATACCCAGCTGGAGATGATGTCTCCAATATATATATATATATATATATATATATATATATAACTTTGATAGATTTCGGCCATTATAGGCCCAGGTAATGTATAGCTCAATAGCACCTTCTGGTGAAGTCTTTTAGTCACATATGAGGGCACCATGGCCCACTCTAGCAAAGAGGTATTATTTATGGAGACATATCCGGGTGTAGGAGGTTGGTCCAGCATATTTTGAAGAAATTTCTCAGGTGAACATTTGAATTTTATGGAATCAGTTTCCGTTTTGACGTATTTTGGTATTAAAGAGAGCTGGACTAGTTGAGGTAAAGTAATTGTGATGTAATGTTGCTATGTGTACAGAGTTCGATTTTTGAAGTGGACGGATAGCACGAGGGTCAAGTCTTGGATGGATTTTATGCCAACATCATTTGTGCAATATTGATGGAATATTTTCCACATCATACAAATGATGTAACGCTCCTGGCGGCATTGGAGAGAGTAGAGATTGAGTTTTTTTAGTCGACCCAAATAAGCAATGCAATAATCATGCAGTCTGTCTTTCTTGTTATTGACCTCTGGAATGCTTCTACTTTTACAATGAGTTGCTTCGCATGAGCGGACCACAGTGGGCAACAGTACTCAAGGTGGAGTCAGGCAAAAGTAGAGTAGAGAAGGATGATGGTGTAGGCATCTCTAGACCATAAAGTTCTCAGAATCCAAGAGCACATCTTGCTATTTACATGGGAACTCCAGCTTAGATAGTTATCAACAATTACTCCAAGATCTCTGGTGTTGTTGGACGACACTAGGGAGTTGCCTGAGGGAAGTGTATATGGTAATATCAGAGTTTCCTCTTTCCTGAAGTGGATCAAATCAAACTTATTTTTGTTTAAAAGCATGTTGTTTTTTTTTCCTCGTACTGGACAATAGCAAATGGATCTGACTGGAGGCATGTTTGGTCTCCCATGCCATTTATGGCTTTCGGGAGTTTGAAATCATCTGCAAAGATTTTCAATGTAGAATGTTTGATGGCATCTACTATGTCGTTGATGTAAATAATGAATACACCCACCTACACATATACAGTAACCCCTTCACTATCGCAGGTATTACGTTCCAAAACACCCCACAACAGATGAAAATCTGCAAAGTAGAAACAGTACTGCACTGTATATTCTTTTAAAATTATTTTTATGATTTGTATATATTTATTTTATTATAAATGCAAAACAACACCCCATGGAGGAATCAACATAAGCTTAAATAATAAACTGTGAAATGGTGAGGGATTACTGTGTATATATATATATATATATATATATATATATATAAATTGATCAAAATAAAATAAAAACATGATGCGAAGGATTCAGCGGTAAATATGTTTCGGGCCTTTATTAGACAGATTTATAACAATGCATAATGTATGTCTGTGGCCTTCTTCAGCCGCGCACAACAGCTTCCACAATGACATGTGTTACATCAAAAATTCTTGGTTGGGGATGCAAATCCTCTCATTCACGTACGACATAATGCGGCAGCAGCATAGAGTTGAAGCGTCCATCTCTTTATAATATATATATATTATATATATATATATATATATAATCATCATCATCATCATCGTCGTTTAACGTCCGTTCTCCATGCTAGCATGGTTGGACGGTTCGACCGGGGTTCTGGGAAGCCAGAAGGCTGCACCAGGCTCCAGTCTAATTTGCAATGTTTCTACAGCTGGATGCCCTTCCTAACGCCAACCACTCCGTGAGTGTAGTGGGTGCTTTTTACGTGCCACCTGCACAGGTGCCAGGCGGGGCTGGCAACGGCCACGGTCAGATTGGTGTATTTTATGTGCCACCGGCACGGAAGCCAGTCGAGGCGGTGCTGGCATCGGCCACGAGTCGGATAGTGCTTTTTACGTACCACCAGACCAGGGATCCGGCTGGTTCAATTCGATTTCGATTTCGCTTGCCCCAACATGTCTTCACAAGCAAAGGGGGTTGGCAGGGTGCCTGTCGTACGGTCGCATTGGAGTATTTACGTGCCACGGCCACGAGTCGGATAGTGCTTTACGTACCACCAGACCAGGGATACTGGCTCGTTCAATTCGATTTCGCTTGCCCCAACATGTCTTCACAAGCAAAGGGGGTTGGCAAGGGTGCCTGTCGTACGGTCGCATTGGAGTATTTTACGTGCCACGGCCACGAGTCGGATAGTGCTTTACGTACCACCAGACCAGGGATCTGGCTGGTTCAATTCGATTTCGATTTCGCTTGCCCCAACATGTCTTCACAAGCAAAGGGGGTTGGCATGGGTGCCTGTCGTACGGTCGCATTGGAGTATTTTACGTGCCACGGCCCCGAGTCGGATAGTGCTTTTTACGTACCACCAGGCCAGGGATCCTGGCTGGTTTCAATTGGTTTCGATTTCGATTTCGATTTCGCTTGCCCCAACATGTCTTCGCAAGCATGGGGGGTTGGATGGGGGGGTGTCTGTCGTCGGATGAGGTTCTATATCGACTTCGCTTGCCTCAACCGGTCTTGTGTCCAAGGGAGGAAAGGCATTCATAAGTGGGCTGGGCTCACTTGTCCTGCCTGGTCTTCTCACGTACAGAATATTTCCAAAGGTCTCGGTCTCTGGTCATTTCCTCAGTGAGGCCTAAAGTTCGAAGGTCGTGCTTCACCACCTCGTCCCAGGTTTCCTGGGTCTACCTCTTCCACGGGTTCCCTCAACTGCTAGGATTGGCACTTTCTCACACACCTATCTTCATCCTTCTGCCACATGACATAATACCAGCGCAATCGTCTCTCTTGCACACCACAACTGATGCTTCTTAGGTTAAACATTTCTATCAAGGTGCTAACGCTCTGTCGAGTATGTACACTGACATTACACATCCATCGGAGCATACTGGCTTCATTCCTCACGAGCTTACGCATGTCTCAGCAAGTCACAGCCCATGTTTCGCTGCCATGTAGCATGGCTGTTCGTACACACGCATCATACAGTCTGCCTTTTACTCTGAGCGAGAGGCCTTTAGTCACCAGCAGAGGTAAGAGCTCCCTAAAACTTTGCCCAGGCTATTTATATAAATATATATATATATACACACACACATATACAGATATATCTATATATATATATATATATATACACACACACACATATACAGATATATATATATATATAATATATATATATATATATATTATATAATCTATATAATGTTTTCATACATTATATACGTACACATACATACGTATACATACATAAACATATATATACATTACATATATACATACATATACATATACACATACATATACATATATACATACATACATACATATATACATACATACATACATATACATACATATATATATATGTATACATATATGTATACATACATATATATGTGTATACTTACATACATTTATATATGTATACATACATATACATATATATATATATATGTATACATATATATATATGTATATGTGTGTGTGTGTGGTATATATGAATATACATCTGCGTATATAATATCCGCCATGTTAGACCACTGAACTCAACCCGTCTCTTTCCTTCTCTCTCTGTTTATTTCCTCTTATTCCTTTCTGCAGAAGAGCATACGCTCAAAACATAAAATACTTCTCCATTTTTCAAACCAATACAATTGTTTTCGTCTTAGTTTTATATATATATGATGATATACACACACACACACACCAGTGTCACAGCTGGATACACCAATAGAGTAGTAGTAGTAGTGTGTGGGCTGAAGCAATAGATTAACCAGCTGTGCCCTTCAAGACCCACTAAGGTGGTTCAGTCTGTCAATATTCAGCTGTAAATTGATCCGGCAGAAGAGGCACACAGAGCTCAGTGCTGTGGCCAGAGGAACACTTGAGGAATGAATAGCATTTGCTTTATTCAACTTTCTTCAAGGCCTTGATACATGACACTGTGAACCAGTACACAACACTGACTACAATAAGTGTGTGTGTATATATATATACACATTCATTTATATTATGTGTGTACGTGTGTGTATACATATATACACACACATATATATAATACATATTTATATTGTTTATATATATATAATATATATATATATATACATACACTTATATACTACATATATATATATATACTTACATACATACATTTATATACCACACACACACATATATATACATACACATACATTTATATACTACACACACAAATATATATATATATATACATACACATACATTTATATACTACACATATATATACATATATGTATATATACATATATGTATATATACATACATTTATATTGTTTATATATCATCATTGTTTAACGTCCGTTTTCCATGCTAGCATGGGTTAGACAGTTCAACAGGAGTCTGGGAATCCAGAAGGCTGCACCAGGCTCAGTCTGATCTGGCAGTGTTTCTACAGAAAACCAAATCAGATCTTCTACTGGATTTTTCAGTTTGAGTAAGGGCCTTTTAGATCTGACGTAGTGATTTTCTTTTGCTTTTTCTAACAAATTGACCTTCCCTCATCCTATAAGACTTATATCTGATGCCTTCGTGGACAACATTTCTAACTGTTCCTTCTGACATATGGAGATCATTTGCAATTGACCTCACAGACTTTCTGGGCTTGTAATCAATTGTCTATTGAACTTGCTGGATAAATTCAAGGGTTCTGATGATTTCAGAGCATTTAGAATACTTTTCATACGCTAATACTGGGGACACGTTCCCATTTTCAGTCTCTAACTCCTTACAAACTTTGCAGACGAAAATCTAGCAACTTTTAAAAATCGAGATATTTCTAAATCGCTATGCTTAGCCTTTATAACCACAATAACAGTATTTCTTGAGTAAGCTGAGGTTCTACCATTATTATTTTGTGAAACAAAGATTATAAAGAGTTAGCAAAAAAAATGCAGCAACGACCCAAAAAAGGTGTTCTCAAATACCTTACACACCGTGTGTGTGTATATATATATATATATATGTATGTATGTATGTATGTATGTATATATATATATACACACACACACACACACACACACACACACATATACATACACACACACACATTTATATTATATATTTTTTCTTTTTATGGAAGTTAAAAGTGATGGCCAGTCATAGAGTGACCACTGCTTTCGCACTTATAAAGCACTCAACAGTATATGTGACTTGCACTTCATATTCAAAGCTCTGATGAAGCCATAAGGTGTTACTATGAGTCCACCACATCTTATAGCAAAAACAGCTGTAAGCTACTGAAGTTCTTAAGACAATTGTTTCTTGCTTTGTCATCTTATTTTCTTAAATATACAAACATAGACATATATGCACATTATGATGAACAGCCATATAGCGCTTCTGGGCATCGTACAGTGACTGAAAAGCATAGGAAAGGTAATCTCTAAGTTCATAGTGTCGTCTGCCAAGTGTTTGTGACCAATGAGGAGATAATTCCTCTGAAATGCTAGCATCTCAGTCTAGGTAGATGGCGCTGCAAGCTGATCTAGGTGTATACACAACATTTGTCAAAATGCAGTCAGTGGCTTGTTCCCCAGTTCAAATGTGCATCAAGCATATCGAGACATTGCTCCATATATGTACATACATATATGCAAGTATATATATGTGCGGCTATACACACACAAGCATATATCAATGTGTTATAAGCTACACAATGGTGCCCGTTGGCCACAGAATTTCTATCTCTGTATCACAAAGAGGTTATTTACACAAGTTGTCGATGCAAAAGAATGACATTGGATCACTGAGTGATAATGCAGTTGTGTAAGGCAGCCTGTTGTCGTAACACTGTTATATACCATTACATTGTTATACAACATCAGCTTTAACAATAGCTACAAGCATTAGGGAAAAAATTGCTATTGTAATGTGAGAAACACAAGATCTACACTGACCTCAAAACAATCTTGCTTGACCTTTGAATTGTTGGGCAAATTTAGCTAAAAATCATTTGGGATATCTTTCTTTTACCTTCACCTTAGCAAAGGAGAAGGTGTTGTTTTCTGTCATGTTTGTTTGTTTGTCTGTGGACAAGATATCTCAAGAACTACTGGATGGGTTCGGACAAAACTTCCAAGGATGTTTGGCCTCGTGACTGGCATGAACTGATTAGATTTTGAGATCCATCCAGTACCGGACACAGATTCTGGATTATTTTTCCTGTTTTTTTAGTTAATTTTCGAGAGCGGTCGGGTTCATTTTTAGTATTCTCGTTTGTGAGAGCAGTCGAGTTTATTTCAGATATTCTCATTTTAAAAATCATCTCTGGCTAATTGTTGAGAGGACATTGGTGTTACCTTAGCTCTCTGAGTGCTCTTGTTTGTTTTTTGTTTTTTTTGTGTGCCTAACCCCTATTCCCAGTAAATTTGAGGAGGTGAAGGAGTCATTTTTCAATATTATTGGGTGATCCGTACTGGAATCAACCAGGTGTAAAATTTAAAAAGTGGGAAGCAGAAAAAGGTTGATCATGGTAGAGACTTGACAAGCAGAGAGACAGAGTGATGCGAACCTTACACTTAGGGGGCTGGGCACAATGACGCTAATTAATTGAGGGAAGAAGTAGACACTTTTAGCTTTTGTTCGTTTCAGACTTTGGATTGTGGCTATGCTGGAGCACTGCCAAATCGATCCCAGAACTTATTTTAAAGCCTGATACTTATTCTATTAGTATTTTTTTGTCTAGCTTCAAAGTAACAGGGATGTAAATAAACCAGCACCAGTTGTCAAGAGGTGATGGGGACAAATACAACACAAACAGATACACACACACACACACACACACACACACAGAGGCACATACAGACAGACAGACAGATAGAAAGCCATAGAAAGATAGACATAGATAGATAGACAGACAGATAGATAGATAGACAGATAGATAAACATAGATAGATAGATAGATAGATAGATAGATAGATAGATAGATAGACAGACAGACAGGCAGATAGATAGACAGACAGATAGATAGATAGATAGATAGACAGACAGATAGATAGATAGATAGATAGACAAACATAGATAGATAGATAGATAGATAGATAGATAAATAGATAGACAAATATAGATAGATAGATAGATAGATAGATAGATAGATAGATAGATAGATAGATAGATAGATAGATAGATAGATAGATAGATAGATAGATAGGGAGATAGAGAGATAGACAGACATTGATATATATATAATTATATATTACAGACATCTTTCAGTTCCCGTCTACCAATTCCATTCGTAAGGTTTTGATCAGCCTGAGGCTGTAATAGAAGACACTTGTCCGAGGCACCATGCAGTGAGACTGAACCCAGAACCATGTAGTTGGAAAGCAAACTTCTTACTGCAGAGCGAGAACTGGAAATAGTATTCTGATAAGAAAGGTGTGGGGAGGGGGGAGTAGTCAGGTGATATGGTGGTAAGGCGGGGAAGTAGTGTTGTAATGTTGTGGTGGTGGTGGTGGTGGTGTGTCAATGTGTTAATACACAAGAGATAGTAAGTGAGGTTTAGCCTTTCGTTTGATCGGAAGGTGAGGAAATGAAGTAAGAATGTTTGTTGATATGGTTGAAGAGGGAAAAGTAAAAACATGCCCATGAATTCAGCACTGCCTAATTATTTCACACAATCCAGTGAAAGAAAGGTGACTATTTTAAATTTTACAAATGGCCACCACAATTACACAGGCAAAAATAAAAACACAAAAAACAAAAATATTTTATTAGTTTACAGTTTCTTTCCACATCTTGTGTTACATAACAAACCCAGAGAGCTTTTGTGATTCAGTTTAAACTCTTGTTTAGTTTAGGTTTTTTTGTGTGTGTGTGGTGTTTGTCAACACAGATAACATATTATTTAATTCTCAACCGCAAATAAATATAAATCTACTACTTTATAATTATAATAAAAGGCTCTGCTAATATTTCACTCTATAACATTCATTGTTTTTGCTGTGGCCTACATTTGCTTTTTTATCTTCAATAGTCTGCAAGGAAAACTAGTTTTTCCGGCTATCCACTCCTTCAACCTTTCTTCACCTTGTTCACAAGATATTATTCAGGGAATTGTTTAAATTTTACATTCCTATTTTTTATTATTGTATCACTGCATGGGAAGAGTTAAATGGTGGTAAAAAAAATTGGAAACTTGTGCACATTGTTCAGTTTTGCCTTTGGCCACTGACAACTGTCCCACGCTTGAACGGGTCAAATGGTATTTATTGAGGCAGTTTTTTTTTTCTTTTTTATAGCTGGATATTCTTCCTGTTGCCAAGCCTCACCTGTTGCCACGCCTCACCTGTTGCCAAGCCTCACCTGTTGCCACGCAAGGACATACTTCACCATGGCCAGACATGTTTTTTTTCAAGAGAAGATTAGGAAAATGAAGGACACTGGTTGTAAGAAGGTCACTCACATTTACAATCACCAAGGACACACACACACACCTCACACATACATACACACATAACTACACCTCACACACAAATACATACACACGCACCTTACATAAACACACACTCACACACATATATATATATACACACATAAACACACCTCACACACATACATAAACACACACATATGCACACACACACACTTCACACTCACATAGATACACACACAACCACACCTCACACACAGACACGTCGCACTCACATACACATATAAACACACCTCACACACACGCCTCACATAAACACACACAAACACCTCACACACATATATACACACATATACACATGCAAACACACACACACTTCACATGCACAACACACACACACCTCACACGCACATATACACACACCAACACCTCACACACACACACACAGTAAGCTTCTTTCAGTTTCTGTCCACCAAACCCACTCACAAGACCATGGCCAGCTCAAGACCATGGTCAGCTCAAGACCATGGTCAGCTCAAGACCATGGTCAGCTCAAGACCATGGTCAGCTCAAGACCATGGTCAGCTCAAGACCATGGTCAGCTCAAGACCATGTGATTAGCAAGTCAACCTCTTAAAAAACACCACTTCCATGCTATATCGTGCGTGTGTGTGCATGTGTGTATACTCAGATCATCATCATCATCATCATTTAACACCCGTTGTCCGTGCTGGCAGCATGGTTTGGATGGTTTGACCAGAGCTGGCAAGATTGGGGAGCCGCACCAGACTCCACTCTCATTTGACCTGGTTTCTATGGCTGGATGCCCTTCCTAACATGCCAACCACTTCACAGAGTGTACCTGGGTACTTTAACATGGCACTGCCACGAGTGCTTTTTATGTGGCACCGGCAGACGACTCTTGCAGGTCAATCTGCCGGTCACTACAATGTGTGGTGGCTAGCGACCTCTCATGGCGGCCAAAGGTCAGCTGTCAGTAAATCAAACCCATTTAATTCCAAGATTTATTTATGTTTAACAACTGAAAGAAATTAATAAAAGCATCTAAATATGAAACATCATGGAAATTCTTCAAACTGAAGTCCTTCTTCAGCGACACATTTTTCCATTTGAGTCAATACAGAATTACAGAGAGTATTTATGGAAATTTGACTTACTGTCGGGTGGCTCTTGGCCAACCCTGTATACGCACACACACACACATACAGAAAGATATATACACACACACACACACACACACTTACTCTTTTACTTGTTTCAGTCATTTGACTGCGGCCATGCTGGAGCACCACCTTTAGTCGAGCAAATCGACCCCGGGACTTATTCTTTTGTAAGCCCAGTACTTATTCTATCGGTCTCTTTTGCCGAACCGCTAAGTTATGGGGATGTAAACACACCAGCATCGGCTGTCAAGCAATGCTAGGGGGACAAACACAGACACACAAACACATACACATATATACGACAGGCTTCTTTCAGTTTCCATCTACCAAATCCACTCACAAGGCATTGGTCGGCCCGAGGCTATAGCAGAAGACACTTGCCCAATATGCCACGCAGTGGGACTGAACCCGGAACCATGTGGTTGGTGAGCAAGCTACTTACCACACAGCCACTCCTATAGGCACACATGCATAAAAGTCTCCTGTACTGCTTATCTTTTCCATGAGGTTCACACAACTGATGTGGCTTGTATGTTGTATGAAATGTCTTTGGGCAGGAAGTGAATAGTATATTTTGGGGTCCATTTTCCATAAGCTAAATGATTCTGGCAATGGAAAACCTTACACACTCAACACAAGCTCAAAAGAATCCCCTGACATCTCGAAACAAGCTTTGCACATATTCTGTAAGAAATTGAAGATCTTTCTTTTTCCGGGTAATTCATCATCATTTATGATTTTCCATGTTGCCTTGGGTTGGATGGTTTGACAGAATTGGATGAACCAAAGTGCAGATGTCAGATTCCAGTGTTAGCTTTGACATTATCTTTTTTATATTGGGAGGGTCATTATATCAATAAAACACACACACACACACACACTTGTTTTATTTTACTTCTTTTTCATTATTATTAGTCAATTAGTTAACCAATAAACTAATTAACTAATCAATTGTTTGATTAACCATCCAGTCAAACAATCAATCATTGGCAACTTCAAAATGACATGCTCTTACTACTTCAGGTCTGCGCCAGATGTGCCCATCCCTTGCTAACCAAATACAAAAATGAAATAACTTACGACAAATGGACAAGCTGGATGTTCAGCTTGTGTCACAGAATAATTAATCTAATGACGTTGCTAATTAATTTAATGAGCAATACTCAATTAGCAACTCTTCTGTGCATATTACTAATTATAATTATAATTTTCCTTTCTTTTCACCCCCCCCCACCCAATTGCAACTCCTTGAATATAAATGCTGTTTTAATTAGATTGGATGTACCTACCTGTCTATAAGTAATATATTACAGCAGGTGAATGCCATATTTTGCCAAACCAATGGATCAATAGAAAATAATGGTTTCGAATTTTGGCACAAGACCAATAATTCTGGCAGAGTGGGGGTACATTGAGCCTAAAAGGCTGAGAGGTGAAGTCAACCTCAGTGGAATTTGATCTCAGAATGTCAAGACATGAAATGCCACTAAGCATTTTGTCTGGTGTGCTAATGGTTCTGCCAGCAGCTCACCACCTTAATCAGATGTTAATCATAACATTATTGGTAATGTAATTATTATTGATTGAACAAGTAATTACTGAATATAATTACTGACTAAAGCTTATAATTCTACAACAGAATGTTCGTTACGACCCTCCACAGATGTAATACAAATATACCATTTTGGTAAAACTTTATATATTATGATCTTTTATCTTTAACTTGTTTCAGTCATTAGACTGTGGCCATGCTGGGGCACTGCCTTCATTCTCGTTTTTAATCCTTACATCAGCAATCCTTAGTTTTTTTCTCTTTTTTTCAGCACCACTGACTGGTTTCATGCAAGACAATTCTCCCCTGTGCCAGAGGAAGCACACATACAACAAAACACAATAAACTCCATGGTACATGATGATTACCGCATCATCACAGATGGTTGCAGTTTGCTTGTGCTTCCTCATCAATAGCATTTTTGACTTTCCGTCCATGACCTTCCAGATGACTTCTTCTTCAATCCTGTTGCAGATCTGCATGGTTTGGCTCAGAGGTGACAGACGGAAGTTGTAACTTACTGTGTGCTTCTCAACTTGCTTGGTACACACATGTTGCACATGAATGGCAAACAAGGTCACCATAAAGAGACATTTGTTTGGCACTGGATTAGAGTTACAAATGCTTATACAACACAAGCACCATTCACTAAGTCCCTGAGATTAGTACACAACGATAGGCCTGAACAGGAATCATGTGAAAATCTGGGTTTTTCATAGGAATGTCCTTCTCCTAGAAGGATGCTGTGATAATACCAAGGGGTTCTTCATTCGCATGGGTTTTACTGCACGCCCCACATTCAGCTGGATTGTCATCAGATATGTTAGTTAACCCATAGGTTGTACCCAAACAGGTGTTACAACTCCGGGTCAGAATAGAACTGGGAGCAATAGTGGAAAAGAGGTGGTTCCACATTTCTCAAAACCCTGGAATTCCCAAACCAGACCTCCACTACCAGATGCGGTTTGATTTTTACGTGGCTGTGCAGTAAGTAGCTTGCTTACCAACCACATGGTTCCGGGTGCAGTCCCACTGCATGGCACCTTGGGCAAGTGTCTTCTACTATAGCCTCAGGCCGACCAAAGCCTTGTGAGTGGATTTGGTAGATGGAAACTGAAAGAAGTCCTGTGTGTGTGTATGTATGTATATGTTTGTGTGTCTGTGTTTGTCTCCCCACCATTGGTTAACAACTGATGTTGGTGTATTTACATCCCCATAACTTAGCGGTTTGGCAAAAGAGACCAATAGAATAAGCACCAGGCTTACAAAGAACAAGTCCTGGGGTCGATTTGTTCAACTAAAGCCAGTGCTCCAGCATGGTCACAGTCAAATGACTGAAACAAATAAAAGGAAAGAGTAATATATATAATATGATAGCAAAACACTCTGCCAATGGATAAAGGCAATAAAATAGAAATAAAGTATTAAACTTTGTTCTCTCTCTCTGGTCTGGTACCACATGATCCAGGACCTGGTACAGGTCTGTGGCCCAGTCGGTTCCACAGAACTGTCTTTATTCATTGTTAATCCTTTTTATTAATAAACATCACAAGTCTCAACACAACACTCCTATATTTGGATACTAAAACAATACATACACCAAACTCCAAACACTGTTAAATAATTATTAATAAAAGTGTAAAGACCCCCTTCGGTCATGAAGGACCATGAGATTGTGCCTAGAAAGTTACCCTCTGAGGCACAAGTCCAGGCAAGGTTGTTTATGGAAGACCAGCAGTCGCCCATGCGTGCCAGCCTCCCCCCTTTCCACACCACTGATGTCATCCAAGGGAAAGGCAATTCATTTCTACAGCTGAGTGAACTGGAGAAACGTGAAATAAAATGTCTTGCTCAAGAACACAACACGCAGCCTGGTCCAGGAATTGAACACACTACCTCATGATTGTGAACCTGACGCTCTAACCACTGAGCCATGTGCCTTTAGTAATATTGTTCTGTTATTTATATGTGTGGGGCTGGGCCATGGGATTAAGAAGTTTGCTTCCCAACCCTATGGCTTTGGGTTCAGTTCTAGTGCACAGCAAGTTTGGGCACATTATTTGGTAGACAGAAACTGAAAGAAGCCCACCATATGCATGTATATACATATATGTGTGTGTGTGTGTGTATATATATATATATATATATATATATATATATATATATATATATACATGTGTGCATATGTGTGTCTGTATACATACATATATTATACATACACACACATATATACATCCAACAAAACCTCTTTAATACCGCCTACCATAAAAAAAAAAGTTTAACCCTTACCAGAGTCAGAATCTCAATGAATGACAACCACACAGTTCCAATATGTGGTGCAGCACAAAGGAAATGACCTTCATAAACTGCATACACATATACCTCTTTTACTGGTTTCAGTCATCTGACTGCAGCCATGCTGGAGCACCACCTTTAGTCGAGCAAATCGACCCCAGTACTTATTCTTTGGAAGCCTAGTACCTATTCTATCAATCTCTTTTGCTGAACCACTAAGTTACGGGGGCATAAACACGCCATCATCGGATGTCAAGTGATGGGGGGTGGGGAGCAAACACAGACACACAAACATACACACACACAGATACATATATATGTATGTATATATATATATATATATATATATATATATATACGACAAGCTTCTTTCAGTTTCCATCTACCAAATCCACTCACAAGGCTTTTCGGTTCGAGGCTATAGTAGAAGACACTTGCCCAAGGCGCCATGCAGTGGGAATGAACCCGGAACCATGTGGTTGGTAAGCAAGCTACTTACTACTCAGCCACTCCTGCACTTATTTTTCAATGTTATTATTATTATTATTGTTCAGGTCACTGCTTGGAATTGAACTTGGAATCTTGTGGGGTTAGTAGTCTGCATTCTTCACCACTATGCCATATGCCCGTGGACATATGGCATAGAGATTAAGAGCCATATATATGTATGCTACATAAAAAGAAATGGTGCTGGTGCCACATAAAAAGCACCAAGTACACTCTGTGGAGTGGCTGGCGTTAGGAAGGGCATCCAGCTGTAGAAACCATGCCAAAACAGACAATGAAACTCTTGTCAAACTGTCCAACCCTTGCCAGCATGGTAAACAGACATTAAATAATGATGATGATGGTGGTGTGTGTGTGTGTGTGTGTGTTACCATTTGTACTTCTCCAGATGTCTTGAGCAGTAAGCATCGATGTTGTTATGCTTCCTACCAACAAATCATCCGCTGGCTTTACTGCTTTGAAGATTTGTGAAAGAAGAGACCTCTTACTTGAGAAACAGCTGAGGGTTAGTGACAGGAAAGGCATCCAGATATAAAACAAAGATATTCCTCAAACTCATGCAAGCATGGGGCAAACAGACATAAAAATAAACAAATGAATTCCAGTAAAAAGGGACCAGGGAGTTGACAGGGTCGGTAAAGGGACAAACAGGATGGTATGCAGTTGGTGGGTTTCCTGGCCTCTCTGGTATATATATTCCTCCCCTGGATGGGACACCAGTCCATCGCAGGATTACTTCTTTTTGCCAGCTGAGTGGACTGGAGCAACGTGAAATGAAGTGTCTTGCTCAAGAACACAATGCATTGCTTGGTCCAGGAATAAGTCAATCACCCGAACCACTAAGCCTTGCACTTCCACGAAATGGCAGCATTTGGTTATAATCCTTGGTAATCTATACTAGAATCCGACTGCAGCTGGCTTTGCTTTCATTCTTCCCTGGGCAGAGCGTGAAATAAATACCAGTGAACTACTGGGGTTGATATGATGAAGCGTTCCCCTCTAAAAATTTGCAGTCTTACGCTCTTGTAAGGTTCAACGTTATTCCATGAAATATTTGAAAAGCTGATGATGTTGTAAGAGGAAGGTTTATTGTTACCCGTGATTTGAGACCAACATACTGGGAAATATATATAACATACACACACACATGCATACACATATATATATACATGTATGCATGCATCTATATATATATGGAAAGAGATAGATAGATATGTGAATATATACACAAGTATGTATGTATATGTGTTTGTGTATGTGTGTGTATATATGTATATATATGTATGTATGTATGTATGTATGTATGTATGTATGTATGTATATATATATAAAAATAATTAAAAGGGCGGGCAACAGGCTGCTTCGCCGCATACCGAAGGAATTAGAAATGGCAGTCAAAGACTGTTTTTTCCATTTTCTACAAGTGGAGGTTCCATATACGACAAAACCTGCGATTCACATATGCAAAATCGGAGTAGCAAATAAACGAAAACAATCTCTTACCATCAATGGTGAACATGTTTCTAGATCACAGGCTAGAAATTGCCTGATTTCCTTCGTCAACACCATATTCAATAGATTTAGCAAATGCCACAAGCCTTCACCTCTGACCAAGCGACATCAGAAAGTGGGGGGAGGTGTGCAGATGTTAAAACTAAGTAATGACTGGGACCGTAAATTTTCCCTCCAAAATTCTGCTATGCGCGCCGCCTGGGTGATCGCAATGGAATAAGAAATCCACATGGTAATACAATAAAAATGATATATATATATATATATATCATCATCATCATCATCATCGTTTAACGTCCGTTCTCCATGCTAGCATGGGAACCGTCCAACCCATGCTAGCATGGAGAATGGATGTTAAACGATGATGATGATGATATCTATATATATAAAACTGTAGTTGTATGAGTGTCTGTCCCCTTCGATTTAGATTCCTAACTACTCCCACATTTTGCGGTGCAGTTTAACCAAATTCGGGTATCTTATAGTCGTGATTCATATCGAGCCCGTCTGAGTATTAGCGCGTGTCTACGATGAGTCTACGATTTTAAAAATAATTTAACATCATTTTTCATTCCATTTTAATGCATAATTTTTCGTGTGTCGATGGCGACGGAGTTGGCGTCTATGGTCACACCTGCACCTGTTTGCTTCTCCCCCTTCTTCCCTCCCTCGTGAAGCTGTGGGGAAGGGAGTGTAAGGAAATCAACGTCGTAATGTGTTGTCGAGGAGACCAGCGTTCTTTTAGAACAATGACTTCATGGCTTGAAGACACCAAAACAGAAATGGCTAAGAAAGCCCGAATTGGCATCTATAAGGGAAGTAACTCTCTAAAAATGCTTATATAGTTATTTCCCTTACAAACCCGAGCAACGCCAGGCGATACTGCTAGTATATATATATATATATATATTTTTATATATATATATATATATATAACCTGTGGCCTCTACCTGGGATGTAGCCAGTCCGCTTATGCATACCTTTCCTTCTTGGGACACAAAACCCTGCTTGCAAAGACCTGTTGAGGCCAAATCGAAATCAATCAAAATCAATGGAAATTGTAGTTGTGATACCAGTGCCGGTGGCACGTAAGAGAACCATCTGAATGTGGCCGTTGCCAGCGCCGCCCTGACTGGTCTCCGTGCCGATGGCACATGAAAAGCACCAACCGATGGCACGTAAAAAGCACCCACTACACTCATGGAGTGGTTGGCGTTAAGAAGGGCATTCAGCTGTAGAAACACTGACAGATCAGACTGGAGCTTGGTGCAGCCATCTCGCTTCCCAGACCCCAGTTGAACCGTCCAACCCATGCTAGCATGGAAAGCGGACGTTAAACGATGATGATGATGATGATATATATATATATATATATATGTATGTATGTATATTTTATATTATATATACATACATACATATATATATATATATATATACATATATTATATATATATATTATATATATATATGTGTGTGTGTGTGTGTGTGTATTATGTATACATAAATCTAAGAGAGAGAGAGAGAGAAGATGGGTGTTATTTTGTTGAACAGCCTTTCAACTAAATAACGGAATAATAACTGAAATGAAACAATTGACAATAAAATCTGGCCTTGAAGTGAATGTGACTACTGTAACACTTGCAGCTAAATGCTCCCCGTTTAATAGGGGTCGGGCAAGGCTGGGGATGGCGTGCAGGGTGAGGGTGGGACGGTGAACAGCACATAACAATCCTCGACACCATTTGTGATCTTAGAGTCTTAAAGTACAGAAGCACCACCATTCAAACTCTAGATATTGCATTACCGACACAGATTGTGTGTTGAAGAGAACTGGCTGCACTGCTCCAGATATGTAACACAAGAGAGAGAGAGAGAGAGAGAGAGAGAGAGAAAGGAAGTAGAGTATGAAGGACAGGGGATTGACTGAGGGGCTCGGTTGGAAAGGGACAAGACAGTGTCTCTGAAGGCGGGAACAGATGCTGCATGCCCCACTGGTGTGGGTGTGAAAATATCTTAGAGTTTCATTAAATAAAGGTAAAGGACCTGGGTATCTTGGTGGATTCCTCCTTTTCGCCTTCGGCCCAGTGCGTCCATGCTGCCAACAAAGCACGCGGAATTCTGTTCTTGATTCGACGGTCATTCGGAATGCTCACAGCAGCCATATTCCTACCACTCTATGTCACGCTGGTGAGACCCATATTAGAGTATGGGATTCAAGCCTCTTCTCCTTATCTCCTCAAAGACATACAGCATCTCGAAAGAGTCCAGAAGCTGGCTACCCGCATGGTTCATAGTCTCAAAAATTTGTCCTACAAAGAAAGGCTGAGGACGCTCGACCTTTATTCTCTTGAAAAACGCCGCCGCCGTGGTGATCTCATTCTCGCCCACAACATCATAAGCGGAAAGTGTAACCTCTCGAAAGAGCTGTTCTTCACTCCTGCTCCAGAGCGTCGGCTGCGGGGTCATTCCGAAAAGCTCTACCTGTGACGATTTCATCTCAATCGAAGGAGAGGAGCTTTCTCCGTCCAGCTTGCGGATCTGTGGAACAAGCTGCCAGACGAGATGGTGAAGATGCCGACGACCGCTTTGTTCAAAGCCTCCCTGGACCTCAAGTGGCCTGAACTCTTTACATGAACACCACCCTGTACTTAACTCCATGTCCCCCTACATGGCCTTGCTATTTGCTTTTGAGCCAAATTAACTAACTAACTAACTAACTAAGGATCTGTATAGACCCAAAAGATCCCAGTCGTGCCATAAAAAGAGAACATTGTCCCATGAGAACTGTTGAGGAAATCATGTCATGAATGCCAGGTGCCAAGATGTTTGGATTTTGGCAGAAACAACTTGATTAAAGCAGTTCCAAGTTGTGTAGCTTCAATACCCGGTTCAGCAGATACCGATTCACTCAACTACTTTTTGGAGTGAAGTCGGCACTGGAGGTATTTCAGAGAACAATGTTACAAATCCTAGAAGATTTATCTATCACAGAATGTATTATGTCCAGCAACATGATGAAAAGCTGCCATGGTGTTCTGAACAGAATACAGTCAAGTGGCCTGAAACTGAATGCAGTGAAATGCAAGCTGAGAATGATGGGGGTCACATATGTAGGGCATCTTCTCACTGACATGGGACTGAAGCCAGATCCTGAAAAGGTGACGGCTATCTGACAAATGCCAGAGCCTGAAAACAAGACAGATCCAATGAGATTCCTTGGTATGATACAGTATCTGGGAAAGCTTGTGCCAAATCTCTCCTGTGGAATTGCAGCTCCACGAGAGTTCTTGCCAAAGGACATTGCATGGCACTGGGAAGGAAGGCAGCAAACATGTTTCAAGAATTTGAAACAAAGAGTGACAGAGATTCCAGTGTTACAGTACTTTGATGTTAGAAAGCCAGTAATGTTATCAGTGGATGCAAGCTCCAATGGAGCTAGGAGCAGTGTTGATGCAAGCTGACAAGCCTGTAGCATTCGCTTTGGGGGTCACTGACAAATGCGCAAAAGAAGTATGTACAGATTGAGAAAGAGATGCTCGGTATCCCAAATGGATGAGAGAAGTTTCATCAGTACATCTCTGGGAAAACAGTTCAAGAAGAAACTGATCAGAAACCCCTTGAAGTCATATTTCAGAAACCCTTGATCTTCTCAGAGGTTGCAGAGAATGTTGCTGTGTTGACAGAAGAATGATCTTCAAGTTACCTACAGACCCAGCAAAGAACTGATTGTTGCAGTTTCCTTGAGCTGGGCATATCTTAAAATCGGTAATGATTGATTCGATGAAACTGAGCGTGATGTGGACTTAATATGACAACTGGCAATGAGCTCAGAAAAGTTGAGCGAATGAGCCACAACTGCAACAGCTGAAATCAGTGATTCAGTGTGGATGGCCAGAAAACAGAAATGATGTGTCCAGCAAGAGTGAGAGACTGCGGGAATATTCGAGGTGGAATGACTTTTGGTGATGATGGCCTCATCTTCAAAGCTGCCAAAGTTGTAGTTCCTGCAACACTACAAACAGAAACGTTGAAAAGAATTTGTGATGCTCATTTCGGAGTGACAAAGTGCATACTCAGAGCCAAAGATGCTATCATCTGGCTCGGAATGACTCTACAAATTGAAGATTCTGTATCACGATGTTCTGTGTGCAATGAGAACAGAAAGAGGAATCCGAAACAACCATTGAAGAGCCATGACATTCCTGACTGACCGTGGACTAAAGTCGGAGCCAACTTGTTTGTGTACAAGGACAATGACTACCTGGTGTGTGTGTGGACTGTCTCTCAAAGTACCCTGGAATTGTGCAATTGTCTGGCCCATCAAGTAAAATGACAATCACAGCAGTGAAATCTGTCTTTGCCAGACACAGCATCCCAGGTGAGCTCATGACAGATAACGGACTGCAGTTTACGAGTGCAGAGTTCTGTAACTTTGGTCTAAAATCAGAATTCAATCACACAACATCGAGTCTGACACACCCACAATCAAACAGACAAGCTGAGTGATTCAGACAGTAAAAAACCTGCTCAAGAAAACAGAAGCCAGTGGCTGAGATGTCTACTTAGCTCTACTCGAGTACAGAAATACGCCGGTTGACATGGTCAATCTATCACCAGCTCAAATGCTAATGAGCAGGTGCCTGAAGAGTCACTTACCTGTATCTGATGCCTTGCTGAAACCTCAGATACAGGACCAGAAACAGCTACACGATCAGCTGAAAGCAGGTCAAGAACAACAGAAGTACGAGTACGACAGAGGCAGTAGAGAGTTGCCTTCCGCGACTCCTGGACAGCAAGTCGGGATTCAAGAAAAGCAGTCACAGAAGAAACCTGGAGTTATCAAATCAGTTGATGATACACCAAGATCCTACAACATAACCATGTCAGATGGAAAACAGTATCGATGAAATTGCCACCGTCTGCGGACAGCTGCTGAGAATCCAACAACTCAACCAAATGGAGAATGTGAAGAGATTGTGAACTGTGATACAGATGAGTCCGAGACTACAGACTCTATCGTTAATCAAACTATGAGATCCAGAGGAAAAAATCAACATGTCAGAATGATGTCAATATTGGCATCAAGAACTGTTGAATTCGAGAAGTGCTCCATGAAAAGAGTGATTCACGAACCGTGTTAAATATTGAATTTTAAGTTAAACAAGTTCAACTGTGTTAATTACTAGAAAGCATATTTCATTATTCTTTCCAATGAAAAATAAATTAATTTATGGACAGTTAAATTTAAAGAAGTTATATTCAGGGACTTTGAAGAAAGTTGCTTTATCAGAATGATAACGAATATATAACTGAGTTTATTTGAAGTTGATAATCTGGGTTCCAAATAGTGCCAGGGAAGGCCATTCAAAGTAGACCTCACACATGGTTCCAGCAAAAGGGGGCAACTGCTCGTACTGCAAGAGAAACAATGCAGTTGCTATGGCAGGACTTTGGAGAGAGAACAATCTCCCATTACAGCAATGTCAACTGGCCTTCACACTCTTCTGACTAGGACTAGCCTGGATATTTTGTTGGGGGGGATAACTGAAAGGGAGGGTTTATGTCAACAACCCAGAGACCCTGGTGCAACTGAAGGAGAACATCAATAGAGAAATCAGAGAAGTAGGGTCTGAAACTCTTGAGGGTGTCATGGTGCAAGTTTCAGAAGGAGCACGGACGTGCAAAGCCGAAATTGGCAGCCATTTAAGCGATGTCATTTTCCATAAGTGATGTAGTGGTGTTGCATAATTTGATTTTTGCATATTAATTTTCATTATGTCCTTTATATTGTATTGAAATTTCTTGCATTTAATTGTAAAGTTTAAGGAAGTTATTAAAAATTGAAACCCATCATTGACATCCGGGACATATATATAT